>NC_081571.1:75253802-75553802 GCF_022355385.1 Mustela nigripes | reverse complement strand
TCATGACCTGAGCCAAAGGCATTTGCTTAACCAACTGAGCCACCCAGGCGCCCCAGACATATGGTTTGTTTTTGTTTTTTTGGTTTTTGTTTTTTTAGGGCTGGTTTCTGTCTGCTATAGGCTGAATGTTTGTATCCTTCTCCAAAAATTCATGTTACTTCCTAACATGCAATGTAATGATATTTAGAGGTAGGACTTTGGGGAGGTGATTAGATCATGTGGTGGAGCCCTCTTGAATGGGGACCCCACCCCATACAGTCCCCAAGTCCCTTCTGCTGTGACAATACAACAAGATGGCCTCCTATGAAGAAGGAAGTAGACATTAGCTAAATACCAAATCTTCCAGTGCCTTGATCTTGGACTTCCAGCCTCCAGAGGTGTGAAAAATAAATGTCTGTGGTTAATAATAATCCTATGGACTGGATTCTGTTACAGCAGCCCCAAAGGACTAAAACACTGTCTTTCATTCAGACATGCACTGACACCTAGTTCTGATGTTCCTTTTAAGGGAATTATGCCAGAGTATTGTGTCAGATTTTCTAAAGCAGTTTAATGGACCATCCTCCAGGCAGTTTTGTCATTAAGTAAATATTTGTGAAGGTCTGAGATGTTCTATCTTTTGATTAAGTTGTAAGATGTGTCCTACTAAAATGCTAATTCTGTATATAAAGTTCTCTAGAAGGCAGTAGAAGCTTATACACGAAGCTGAGCTACACTTTGTCAAATTATCTTGCCATCTATTTCAAAATATGCCATTTGAAAGTGCACAGACACACAAAATATAAAGATTGCCAATAAATCTGATTTCATTTTGGTGAAGTAGGTATCTATTTTACAGATAGAAGCATTTTTTTTTTGTATTATGGTCAAGAGAAGTATTATGATGAGTTGCTATCTTAATTGAGAGATAATTAAGGACCAGATTTCTACACCAAAAGAAACAACAGTTGAATAAGTCTCTTTAGGGTTGGGTATACTTTATGATTATTATAATATACACTGTTCTTACTATCTGCCTACATTATTACATTGTTATACATATAAATTTATGATTATTATATTAAGCAGTTAAATTTGGAAAATAGGTATCAATTCTCATTAGTTTTTACATTTTTTACTTCTGAATCATTTTTGAAGAGGTGAAATAATCTGGAGTTATAAGTAAAAGAAATTCTAAGTAAAAGAAATTTTCAGCTGACATGCAGGCAATGGTGATTTTTAAGATGCTCGATTTTTATTCAAGACACCCTTTCTGTCTGCAAATTCTAAAATACTAACTCATTAAAATAAAAGATTATTATATCATGGCACTGTTTCAATGTCTCTGTGGAGGGCTAGGCAGAGAACATCCTGGAAAAATAGACATTCTCTTTAAAGTTTACCTACAAGGCATTTTCCTTGCCCACACTAGATGCTAAGGCTGTTCGTGCCCATAAGCATGCTTCCTCTATATGTTGTCCCATAATTCCCGTGTAGCTTCTGTAAAATGATTACTGTTAACAATTCTGAAAATAATGTTTAGGTGTCTTCTTCCCCCTCAAATTATTCTCTTTAATCATTTTTATAAAGGCCTTACTTTTTCATGTTTTATTATACTACAGTTCTCCCACTGTTCTTGGGTAGCCTATTAGCTTAAGAATAGCTCACTTGGGGAAGGGAGTGGGAAGTGTCTGCCAGGTAGAACAGAATCAAAATTCTGAAACCAAGACGGTGAGAAAAGGTAATGACTATTACAAAATAACGCATATGCACTATATAGGTCTTAATTAATGTACAAACATTTGACTGCTTGGTGTGTCTGTCAGTGCCATGCGTTTTTCAGATTGACCTTAAACCATTCCTCTCTGCTCTAAATCTTTTTTTTTTCCCCCCAGCACTAAACTCTGAAAAGAGATCTTTGCTGTAGCAAATTGCCTCAAAGTGTATTTGCCTTCTCTGCTTGCGGGCACTCCCTTGCTTATCAAGAGAACAACAGCTGAGTCTGGAAAGGAGAGAAGGAAGGCTTATGAGACATCACATCAATGTCACACCAAGGCATTGACGTGACTTCTCTATCCTTTGGGCTCATATATTCTAAGAAACTTCAGATTTGAAAGACAAAAGGGATATCAGAGGGAACAGCCTGAATGTGAAATGAGAAGGATCAGAGAGGGGGAAAAAAAATGTCTCCAACCTTCCATCCCCAAATGGACTTGAGTTCCGGGAAAAGCCACATAGCTTTGAGACTTGAGGAGATGCATAACAATTCTGCACAATCATGATTTAATAAAAATTAGATGAAGTCTTTCCCATGCAGCAAATACTTATTTTTTGTTTATCCCATCTGTACAAGAAGATCCTTGCCTCACATCTACTCATTGCCAAGTAATTAATGCTCTAATTAACCATGCTTCTGTTTCATAGCCGAATGCTATAACTAGTTTTAGGAAACAATACTTTAAAATTGAAGTTAACTCAAAATTTTACAAATGTCGTGCCAATGTCATTGGTTGTGCTGACTTTCTCTCCACCCACTCCAATCCACGCAGTTATAAATGTAACACACACACACACACATACCTCCCTCTCTATTTAATCTCATATTTTAGTTATTTATTTAGACATATATTCGCACAGCCTTCCCTTAGTTGCAGGAAAACACCACAAGACACTTAAAATGACAATTTGCAGGATGTATATGATTTAAAATTTGTACTAGCCTAGTCATAGCAAAAGTATCCATTAGCCTATAGGTATCTTCAATATTGAACACCATTTCCTCCCCAGAGACCAGTTAGACATCTGAATAACACTATTCAAACTTTAGCTTGGATTTTTCTCTCATCTAT
This sequence comes from Mustela nigripes, assembly GCF_022355385.1. Taxonomy (NCBI): domain Eukaryota; kingdom Metazoa; phylum Chordata; class Mammalia; order Carnivora; family Mustelidae; genus Mustela; species Mustela nigripes. Next base: position 75,550,974 of record NC_081571.1, on the reverse strand, counting down.
TATTTTCTGAACAAATTGTCATATGAGCTACAATGTCAGTAAAATCAACTGTTTATGAATCAACCTAATTTGAGTTCTTTTTATGTCAACCTATCTTCTCATGGGATATTTTTTTTCAGATCAGAGTCTGAGCTAAAACCCAGGAAGTTTACCAGAGCTTTTCTAGAGTACATAACGTTAGTTGAAAAATGAATTTCATTCCCCTATTTGTTGGTTTTACAACACAACAAAACATCTGTGTGGAATTAAACGGTCCACTCCATTTTCTTAATACGTTTTATCTTTACTATTACTCTAGGGAAAAAATGTGAAAGATATATTGGGGTTGAGATTTGTTTGTTTCCTGCTTCTAAAATTAACCATTCAGTCCGGGTTTCTTTTTTATGACAATCTAGAGGTACTTAACAGCGGAATATGGAAAAGAAGGAAGGCAGGCCGGCGGGCAGGTGGGGAGATGGAGAGAGGGAGGGAGGAAAGAAAGAGAAAGAGGACGGAAGGAAGGAAGGAGAAGGAAGAAGGAAGAAAGGAAGCAAATGGAAAGAAAGGAAGAAAGACCTTCCAAAACACGGAGAGGAGTGGGAAGGGCAGAAATTCGAGCCTGGAGCTTATCTAAGGACAGGAAATGCCTTTCGTACACACTTTAATAATTTTAGGAAGTCTTACTCTCTCCTAATAACCATTATGAATTTTCTTAATTCAGCCTTCCTTTGTAGTTATTTTGTCTTTGAATAAGAGACTGTTTCTTGAAACAACTTCAAGACAATGAAAAGATTATTTTGTTTTTTGGAGACTTAACCATTTCTAAGATATTTTTTCCTTGCTGATTTTAAACATCTGTGTTTCCACTGAGTTTTAATACACACACACGCACACACACACACACACACCCCAACTCATAACAGTTGCTTTAGTTTATCGAGGGGTTGACAATCATCCTTCCTTTTGTCAGGTAACACATTTTTAAAATGAAGAAGTGGAGTGTGATTTATTTTCAAAGCAGGTACATAACATCAAAGAGCAAAGGCTGAAATCCCAGCTGGGTCTGCCTGCAAATGTGATGTACTCCCTCTTGATTGATGCTGTACCGATAAATATTCGTTCAGTCAGCTTTGGCTGCATCTCTTTCCCATGCCCCAACCTCACAGTTTATTTAGTAGAGATTGTACTAGAAACTTAACCACTGTTTATGTTTGTTATTCCAATTACGAGCAAACAGTTTGACACCATTCGCTGGTGAGTGGAATAACAAATGTTAACCAAGAGGTGGAAACAGCCAGAATGTCCATGGATAGAAAATGGATAGAGAATACATGGTACACACATACAATGGAACTTTATTTATCCAGCCGTGAGAAGGAAGGAAATCCTTCCATTTGTGACAATATGGATGGATCTCAAGGGCATTATACTATGTGAATTGAGTCCGGTAGAGAAGGACAAAGACAAATACTTCATGGTATCTTTATTTATTTATTTTTTAAAAAAGATTTTATTTACTTATTTGTCAGAGAGAGAGAATACACACAAGCAGGCTGAGTGGCAGGCAGAGGCAGAGAGAGAAGCAGGCTCCCCACTGAGCAAGGAGCCCAATGCGGGACTCCATCCTACGACCCTGGGATCATGACCTGAGCCGAAGGCACTGGCTTAACCTACTGAGCCACCCAGGCGTCTCCATGGTATCTTTAAAAAAAAGTGCAACCTAAAGTAGAAAAGTGGTTGCCTAAGGCTCAGGGACGGGGGTGGTGCACGAAATAGGGACAGGTTGGTAAATGTGTACAAATCTTCATTAGTAAGGTGAATAAGATCCGAGGTTCTGATGTAAAACAGGGCGACTCGAGTTGATAACGCTGCATGGTATCTGCACTGAAATTTGAGAGTAGAAATGAAATGTTCTCACTAAATAAATAAATAAGGCAATAGATTGCTGATTAACTAGATGGGAGAGAATCCTTTCACAGTGTAAATGTATATCACATCATCACAATGTGCATTTTAAATATCTTCTGATTTTATTTGTCCATTATACCTCAATAATAATGAATTTTTTTTAAAGGATAGACTATCCAGTTGAATGCAACATGGTTTTTGTCCGTTTATTTTTTACTTTTTTGCTGTTAGGAAGGCCTCAGAGGCTCAAACATGTGCACCAGAAAAAGAAATTACAGGCTTTGAGCTGCTGATAAAACACAGAAATTTTATCCATGTATTAAAGGGACACTTGTCAAAAGGTCAAAATGTTTGCTATTTGGAATGAGGGAAAGGGAGCCACAGGCAATTCCTTGTACCTAAATTGCCATGCCTTGCATGTGGCATAGATAGATGTGGCCATCTATCTTAGTCATTTCTGATTGAGACCAGGAATTTGTTGCTGAGCTACTTACTAGTAGCCCCTATGAGAACTTGGCCCAGAACTTGAACAGTCAGACCTGACTGTTGACCAGAGAAGATGCTTCCCCTGGAGAATTAAGAGCTAGAGGGAAAAAGGACAGACTGCAAAGTGGCAAGAATGACCAGAGCCTTACAGAGAGTCCTGGCCATTGTTAGCATGAAGAGGAGATACTGAGGGGGAGGGAGGGAAGGAAAAGGGCTGGGAAGGAACAGCAAATAAAGCCCCCGTGGTGAAGCCAGGAAAGAAGGCAAAAGAATGATGGTGAAGATGGTCAGAGGCAGACGACACCCATTTCCAAGGAGACCGCTGCTTGAGTGGCTGACATGACATTTAAGGGTGTGTGTGTGTGTGTGTGTGTGTGTGTGTGTGACACAGGGAGCTTTCTGGTTTTCCTTCAGTGTATTTATCTACCATGTATCTCTCTGTGTGTCCTTACAATAAGCTTTATCTCCTGAAGTTAATAAAGCTGCTACCATTAGTGTATCACAAATAAATACAGCTAATCGATCATTTTCATAATACAATTTAGAGGCAATTAATCACAAAACATCCTTATTTATGGTTTAGCAAGGGATCTCATACTCAAGTGTCTAGGAGCTCAGGCAGGTACCTGAGAAAGTCTGTCTCAGAGGAGGAAGCAATAGGCGTTGGTGGAACAGAGGCAGCTTCTATTCTGTTCCTTCTGATTGTGTCAAAGGCGTGTGTGTGTGTGTGTGTGTGTGTTGCTAAATATGATGTTTTTAAAAAAAGAAGTTAGAAAACTCAATTTTATGTGAGTTCTGATTTTCAAACATGGGTTCGATTGGTTAAAAAAAGAAACCCAGTATGGGGCAGAGAAAATATTTGTGCACAAGCTTTGTTGTATGATGTTGGATCCACAACTAACAACAAGCCTGAATTTTGATGGCTCTCTTGTGATGGCAGGCTGGGCATAAATCAATAACTATTTTCTATGATTTTATTTTCTTTCACCAAAATGACCTTGATCTGAGCTCATCTCGTGAAAAAGGATTTCACTGTTATTCAGAGTTTTCATTTTTTTTTTGCTGGAAACTTCCAAGGCTTGTATCTGCAGGATAAACCATGATGAGTTGTGACACGTGTCCTGTATAACAATTGTCAACCCGAGTGACACTAAAATGAAAAGCTGTCATTTTGTACCAGAAACCTCTGCTGTGCTTTATTTCCTGTTGTCTTAGGGATCTGTAGGCATGGTGGTATCTGTGTGCGAACCAGGGCTCTTTCCCTCTGACCCAACGCTGACAAGTTCACGTTCACTCTAACTGCTCACCTTTAGATCACCCTTGCCGATTCTGTTTTCTGTTTTTCTTTCTTTTTACTTATTCCACCTGCATTCTTCTTGACTCTGCATTGTTAGTAAGATGGCTTCTGGCTTGAATATTATTCCCTGTGACAATTTCAGATCTTTTTGCTCTAACCTTTTTGACGTACTGCTTATTTTCTCATCTGTGCAAAGGCCGAATAAGTAAAGCCCAAGTAAGGGACACCTGGGTGGCTCAGCCGGTTAAGCAGCTGCCTTTGGCTGAGATCATGATCCCAGGATCCTGACATCAAGTCCCTCGCGGGGCTCCTTGCTCAGTGGGGAGCTTTGCTTCTCCCTCTGCCTGCTGCTCCCCCTGCTTGTGCTCTCTCTCCCTCTTTCTGCTGAACAAACGAACAAACCAACCAACCATGGAAGGCTTAAAGAATATTTTCTATTTACTTTTATTTGGTGCCAAAATTGATTATCCTCATTCCCTAGGAAGTGTTAATACTGTGTTAATTTTAATTTAAATGCCAACATACAGACATATGTAGCTTGTCCTTTGACATCCAGGGAACTTTACTTTCCAAATGGCAGAGTTAGACTCAGATGTATATTTTTTTAAAGGAAGCAAATCCTAAATTTTTGGACAACTTTTTACGCTGTGGGTTTCAGTGAATATTTATCAACTTTACCTGAAACCAGCCATGAAAATATTAAAATTTAACACAAGAGGCTAGAATGCAGGGTGGTAAAATCAAGGCTCTTGACTGGAACCTAGGCTTCTAGAAATCTGCCATTTTATTGTGTTTGGCCTACTGCAGAAGGTTGTGATATTCTCACTAAAAATAACCCCTTTCCTGATAAAGAGGTATTGGAGAAAAGGTTGACTGTACTATTAGTGAAAGATATTTACTGAAGAGTAGATATGCTTGGAAAATTACTCACTTGAAACATTTAGTCTCTACCGACTGTTATGTTTCAGAGAGCTCCTGAGGAGTAAAATGAGTTTTCTGAACCTATAAAAGTTGTAATTTAAAGGAAGAGAGGGGTTGTAGGAATACGAGAGTTAAACTGTCAGGTCTTTAGACCAGAGCATCTCATATACTATCTTACATCTCCCAATGCTTTACACCCCAAAAATATTAATGCTCCCTAATGTTTGTTTCCTGTTCCCAGTACATTCTTGTTTAATTCTTACAGCAACATTCCCATGTTACACTCATGGGGAAGCAAGCTTTGAGAGATTCTGCACTTATCAAAGGTCACCCCAGGTAGGGAAAAGGCCAGAAAGAGCACAGGATTTCTTTGCATACCTGATGTTCCTTCACAGCCATCCTCTGGGATAACCAACCTGTGTGTTAGTCACTGGTCAGCAGATGCATAGGATAGCATCAACACTACTAATCCTCACTTCATTTGGCTTATTGACTGAGTAGAAGAAAAACTAGTCTGTGCTTTCAAAAACAAAGAATTTGGGAATTTGGGGTACAAACATCCATACCCAAATCCACCATATAGTTGGTATAATAAAAACAAATATGACAGATTGCTGATAGTCTAAACATGTGGAATTAATTGTTCTTTTCTGTCTTTCATCGGTGTTCATCATAATATGATCCAAAGTCACGTTGCATCAAAATAACTTTGGATCTGTATTTAGCATGTTTATTTGCAAGCATAAGGCCAAGACTATTTAACCAACATCTCTGGGGTGGGTCCATTTATCCAGAAGGGGAAGCACACCGAAGTCTGAGAAATACAGGTAGCTTCTGGAATTTAGGTGTGTCATGTGTTAGGGGGAGCTTAGACTCTATTCTGGAGCAAATATAGGTATTTACAAGAAAACAAATAAAGTCCAGCCATAACACTTCCCACGTTCTGGTCCGCCTCATCCAGACGCAGTTGATTGTACTCTCTAGATGTTAGGAACAAATTAGTTTTCACACATTTATCCCACATATAACTTCCACATATATTCTACACATATAACTTCTATGGATATTACTAGAAAAAGGAGGGGACTCCTGAATTACAAATAGAAAAAAAGAGAAGTGGAGCAGACAGCAGGGTGAAGGGAAGTTATTACAAAAAATAAAATAAAGATCTGTACAATTGAGAACTAGAACTAAAGGAAAATGATGGAGAAAATGTTAAAATTAGATCTTCATCCATGGGAACTGAGACTCTTAGAAGAGTAGATGGGGGAGATGGGGCCAGGAGGAAAACGGAAGGCTCATAAGACCACACTGACATTGACTATGTCTTTGAAGGCTATAGCAGAGAAGGTGAGCCCCGAACAGTGTATGTTATTTGCAATACAGAAAAAAAAAAAAATTCATTGAAGCATTAAGGGGAAAAATCAAAGAATGATAAATACCTCTTAATATGGAGTTATTTTTATTAATTTAAAATGCACACAATGTCACATATTACTTTAATTCAATGTACTCTATTATTCCATCTTAGGAAACAAATATCTTAAAAAGCTTTCATGTATTTATTCCAAAAAGTATTATTTTCACTTCAGTTTCCCATGGTATCTTGAGTTCTCAGGAATCCCAGAATTTTGCTGGAATCTTCTAAAATGAGAGAACAAAAGAATCTAAAATGAATGGGAGTCGGCACTTTAAATTTTGGAGTTATCCAAATGACTAGGGAAGAAGTCCAGAATACATAAATGGATCAATTTCATGATGGCAGGAAAACCTGGGGGAGACTCAAAGAGCTGATCCAGTTGGATGGAGAGTAAAGAACATGATGTTCTTAAGTGGGTCACGAGTTATGATTTGAGGTAGTAATGAAGACAGTGCCCAAAAAGATCAACACGGAGATCGGAAACTGGGGCATGAGGACACCTGCAAAACTCTAAAAAGCTGATAATGTTGGAAATTGGAAGAAAATAATATTTGGTACATGGTGCCTATGGGGGGGTCAAGAGCCTGAAGTAGAGAGAACTCCCAGTGGATTCTAGAATTACAAGCTTGGAGACCTAAAAGAATAGTGTGAGTGATGGGACACGTAGAAATTAGAAGTGATCCCGTAAAGAAGAGAACTCCATTCCAGACACACTTACTCTTAGCCCCCGAATCACTGAAGTGGAAAAAGTCCCAGACATGTTCAGCACAGTGAAAGAGAAGTAGGAAGGCCTGAAATCAGAGATAATTTGTGAGTCATGGTGATTGAAAAGTTGCTAGTGATAAACCCCTATAAGAGAGTGTGTATAGAGGGGAAGACAAACCAAATCATGGATCCTCCTACAGGAGGGAAGATCCTATAATGAATATGTAGATTTAAAAAAAAATGGATAGCAGAAAGGCACAAAGAACAATAAAGTGGTAGGATTTCTCTTAAATTAGGGAGCAGCCTGGAGGGGGGAAAAAAAAGGTGAAGAAATATCCAAAACTCTATAGACAGGTAAGGCTTTCGATATTTCTAGAATTGAAAAGCAAATCCTTCTGGTTGATATGACTAACACAAAAACAGGGATCCATGTGGAAAATCAACTCTGAAAAATCCAATTAAATGTCAGTGCCTTCTCCTCCCTGGATTTGACTTCGAACTTGATCGCATTCAGAGTAAGCAAGGAAGGAAGGCATGTAACGTCCTAGTCACGTTAAAAGAATCCATTAGGTCTCTGTGATAAAGACATGCTTTGGGTTCATGATAAGTCATTAATCAAGTATTCTGTCTCAAGGCTACTGCTTTTTATTACCCTAAGAGATATTTCACAATTTTCTTTAGTGCCTACACACACGTGTAGATTTCCTGGAGGGAGGACAGTGATTACAGGCCCCCAAATTAATTTTCCCATTCAGAGTCGTAATTACCAGTTAATTGCTCTAAATTGACAGTGGCGGCCTGGATGGGGAAATCAGAAAGCAGGCATCTCAGCAACCTCAAATTAGCTGTGCGGTTTTCCAAATCATGGAGGCACCCAATGCTAGTATGCCTGCATTCTGCGCGTTCTGCATGCCAACAGAACTGCCCTGGTGATTTCAGAAAAAAAAAAAAAAAAGAAAAAAAAAGAAAAAGAAAGGTAATTGGAAACAGCCAGGCATTTCTATGTGATTTAATCTTCTTCGCAGTGGTCGAGGTGAGCAACGGGGTGAAAACAAACACCAAAGCAATTACGATCCTACCCACTGTGGGGTGAGGGAATAAGAGGGTTGGAAGTGTGCCTGGACAGCCACTGCTTGTGGACGGGGACTGGGAGCTGTCTGGGGAGGAGGATGGAAAGACATGTGTTCTGAGGGGATGCAGTGGGTAACCAGAAAACTCGGGTAACTTCCAGGGAGAACCATGAAGGCTTGTGCATTGAGAAAGCAGAGCTGCTTGTAGACATGATATTTTCCTCCAAGGGTTTATAATCCAGTGGGAAAAAGAGTCGGAGAATTCACGTTTAAAACCTAGGATGATGAACATTATAATAAGGTGAAGTAGAAATAGTTGGGGGGGGTGGCACATGACTGAGTTTGATGTATAAAAACAGCGAGTCATCTATTTATTCATAAAATAATCACAAGGGATAAAAATAGCTATCCAATGTGTTAGATAGTGCTTTATGGCTTTTAAAGGATTTTCCTATAGATTCTAACTTTCTTTGTTAGAGTAGTATTAGAAAGTTAGGGAAAGTACTGTTGGCTTAGTTTTGCAACGTACTCTTGAACAACGTGTTGAGGGATACACCATTGATTAGTGATGTGGATGATGCCGCATTTTCTGAATTACAGTCTAGTGCTTTTTCCACATTGCTTATTCTTTTGAATATTCACTTAGAAGCTAAAAGTCCAAAATTAGACTAGAATCCTGGCTTTTAGATAGCACATCACAGAGTGTTAATTGGAAAGACCAAACAGATTACATATTGGCCTTGAGTCAGGATTAAATAGCAACATGACTTGAGTTTTCAGCGTTGTTCTTCCTGGCATATAAGTCACAAAAACCATCACACAGACAGTTGTTTGTTTGCTTGTTTGTTTGTTTTCTAATTTTCTTAAAAGGAACACCATCAACCTTCTGGCAGCCAATATAAAAGTTGTTTGTTTTAATAGTCAACAACCATAGGAGGAAACCCAAGAATAAGACAAATTGGAAGAAGAAAGTAAATTCATATGTTGAAACGCTAACTTCCACTACCTATCTTGAGATGTGGCCTTTAAAGAAGGATTTAAGTTAAAAAGAGGACACGGGCAAAAGCCCTGACCCAATACAACATGTATCTTTATAAAAGAGGAGTTTAAGACTTAGGAACATGAAAGGAAAGACCATAGGAAGAAGACACAGGGAGAAGACTGCCAAGGAGAGAGGCTTCAGATAAAATCAATGCCACCTACACATTGGGCCACCAGAACTCTGAGGAAACACATTTCCATTGGTTCAGCCACCTAGTCTGTGGTACTCTGTTACAGTAGCTCTAGCAAACTAATACAGAAAGTATTTTCCCTTCAGAGTTAGGATCCCTGGAACTCTTCATATACAAATAGTCATTGCCTAAGTAAAATCCCTTTTCTTGTAAATAAATGGGTAAAACAAAGAGAAATAGACAGTTCATGAGACTTAAGGCATACTATTGCTTTCATAAGTCTGTGAAATGGGGCAAAATGCATGGTTGAGCCATGAGCCTTGGCCTTGGTACTTGAATATCAGACAAGTGACAGGCATGTGATGCCACCAGTACTGTCTGGTGAGCACAGAGTAAGAGTGACATCCAGCAACTGGTTGTACTAGACAGTCTCCTGGACACCGGCTCACAGAATGTGACAGATGGGGAAGTGGCCATGGTCTTTGGGACCACTGATCAGTTTTATGTCCAGTACAGTTCTATGGTAGGTAATAATGAAACTCCAGCAGTAAGTTATGATTGGTCTATGTTCTCAAGTAAGGCAGTAGGAGTCTCATGATGTTACTATTAGAACATCAGTAATATATTCAGAGCCAAAAACTAAAAAATAAAAGCACTAAAAATTGACAAAATTTTAAATACTTCCTATACATGGTTGTTTCTTTCACATGGAAAAGACCCAGAAACAATTTAAGAAAAGAGGAGGAAGGCATTTTAACTCATATATTCCTATCAAGCCAGGTACGTTGGTAATGGGATGAGGTTGCCGCATATAATGCATTTTAGTTTAAAGACAGATATGTTTAATCACAGTGCCCAATTACTAAACTGTGCTAAGAATGGCTTAAAATGACGTTTAATGTTGCAAAAACCTATACATCAAATTGCCTAGCACTCAGAAATAGTATTGTCTTCCTTTATCTTTTTGACTGACTTATTTTTCTTTCCTTTAGCCTATGAGGGAAGCTGGTCTTTGAAACTTTGAATATTTAAATAGCAGCTGTCCTCATCAGCTAGGGTTGCTGACCCCCATTGCAAATGTGCCTTCCAAAGCAGAGACAAGCTTTGCTCGTTGCCTTTGAGTAGTTTACATATCTATATATAATTCAAAAAAAAATTAAAACTAAGGATATGTCAAGGTTATATCCCTGTGCACATTGCACTTGTATATTGGGGAAAGGTGCATTTTTATGTGGAGGATGTAATTGTACTTCTCATCTGCTCAAATAGAAAGATCATCTAGAGGGCAATGAGGGAAAATGGACATGTTTTGGCAGATGTGGAGTCTGCCATTCCCTCTATGGGGAACAGTATGAAGAGAGCTAGAGGTGATCCTTAGAGTTATTCGTGAAATAGATGGTGAAGGCAGCCCAAACCTTTCATGACCCCACCAGCTCATTGCTCAGCCCCTCTAGCATTAGGTACCCCTCCTTTTCAGCACCTAGTTTTATAGACTGCATGTACTAATGAAGAGTGATCTGAATGATGCTGCCTTTACTTCAAAGCAAAGATCAGTCTGATTTACTCAATGCTATATTCTTATTGCCTTCAACAACCCAAAGTGAGCAGCAGGTATTTAATAAAAACATGTTGACCCCCCCCCCCCCAGAAACTACGGCAGGAATTGACAAATGGAGGGAGGGAAAGATTAGATAAGACTGAACAAAGAGGAGAGGTCATATCAGGAGGTGCAAACACTGAAATGATTGAAGAATGGTCACAATGACATCAGCGAAGCATTCCATAAGATTAGAGGCTAAAAGGGAGAGAGGCTAATATTCAAGAGCAAAAAAGAAAAGCACATCCTAGAACACAAATATGTTAATGTGTCTCCTGGAGTTGAACCATGTGGCATCCCCAATCAGAAAATTCTCCATGAGGATGGGCCATAAGCTGCACCTTATGAGGGATCTGAATTAATGGAGAGAAGAGATTGCACTCCAAGAAGTGGTCAGAGTGTGGGAAAAGTCTGAAAAACAAATATGAGCAGCGCATATTTAGAAGATTTTCCTTAACTGGAAGATATTAAGCAATAGTAGGAATTAGGGAGAAAAGGCATATTGGGATCACATGGTAGATGTCTACTCCTGAGCTACACTGTGCAAACTTTGAACTGTAGGGAAAGACTTTTTAAGAAAACTGTAAGGGATATAATTTGGCAGTGATACACAGGATAAATTCTAATAAGGAGACACAGGAAACAAATCAATTAATAAACTATTTGATAATCCAGATAAGTCCACATAGCTTTGAAAAATGATACTGGCAGTGAGAATAGTAAAGATGAGATGAACCCAGGCACAGACATGATTTAAATAAGAATTGGTAGGGTATGATGACTCTTTGGTTAGTTAAACAGGACTGATCCTTAGTGACTAGACTATGATGCCATTGGTAGAGAAAATCCAGAGCAAGAAGCCAGCTGGAGACATGGAAAAATATTGACTTTGGAGACATGATGGCTAGAATGCAAATGAAAATGTCCACTAGATATTGGGAGATAAGGCTGTAGTTTAAATGGAAGGTCAGTCTTAGAAATGCAAAATTATGGTTATAAAGCCAAAGAAGCTCATGAGATCTCTAAAAGAAAGACTACAGATTGAAAACAACGCATGCTAAATTTTAAGGGATGTGTATATTTGGGGAAAATTGGGAAGGAGTGCCGGACATGAACGAGAAATATTAGGTTTTATTGGTTCCTTTACTGCTTGGGTTCTTTGCTTATATCAACATTCATTTACTTACGTTTCTCTCATCCCAGCTTCCGAATCAGTTTCCTTGTAATACTAACCACCTAACTAAAAATTAATGAAGTCTATCAAGCTCTCTAAGCATCTCTAAAATTTGTTTACATCCATGTCACATATAGATAAAATTACCTGGAAAAATTAAGAAATCATTTAGAATCTTAAAAACTAAGACTCAAATCCTCACAGTCACTTGTAACAAGTAACAAGTCACTTGTTAAGAAGATGCACTTGGACATGATTTCTGAATCTAAAATCTGAAGCTTCAGCTATGGAATGAGAATGAACGATACTCCACAATGTTTTTTTTTTTTTTTTTTTTTTAATATAAGAAATTCAATGTGATAGTGCAGTGTTACTTTCCAACTTTCCACCACTTTCTTAGAAAATGCAGCATTAAAAGGCCACTTGTAGATATTTGTGGACAACACCCATTCATGCATTATTCAGTTAGTCTTTGAGTTTCTATCTTGATCAGGCATGTTCCAGATGTGAAGGATACATCAGAGAAAGAGACAGAACTTGAGGTTCATAGGGAGTGGAAGAAAGAGAAAATAAACAAATAAACTAGAAAAAAATTTAGATTATAAGTTCAGTCAATGATAAACTCTCTGAAGTAAAATAAGACAGCCTGAAATAATGATGAAATTGGTGTGGGGTGGCTCGATTTTCAATGGGACACTTGAGGGACATAAGACGGAAATGAGAGAATGTGCACCATCCACAGCAGGGTGACTGGGGACAAAAGCATACACAACGGCAAGGGTGTGGCCCAGGAGATGGCACTAAATAGAAAATATGAGGGCAGGTCCTTGTGGCTGGAGTGGTGTGGGCAAGGGGCAGGGGTCAGAACTGTCGTCAAGGTAAGATCATGGAGGTCAAGGGCTTCTGAGCTAGGAGGAGTTTGCGTTTCTGCTAAGAGTGATGGAAAACCATGAGGGATTTTAGGGCAAGGGGATAATACCATCTGCTTTGGAGGAAAATTAGACTTCCTAAATTCAGTTAAAGAAATAGTTACTAAGCCTCTGTATGGTACTTCTCGAAACCTCTTCCTTCTTCCCCTACCTGGGTCCTGTACACCATCGCTCTGCTGTGAGTTCTGTTCTTGATGAAAAGCAACCAAGATCCTTTCCAAGTCGGAAGGGAGAGGAGAAAACACTATCTTAAAGGGTTTAGGAAGGCTTAACTTTTTTTTTTTTAATAAAAAAGAAAAACCAAATTTCCAGGGTGTTGCACCTTTTCTGTACGCTACTTCGAACAAACAATTAAAACAAAAGAAAAGAAAAGCCCACAATAGGTCATTCTATTCAGTTTTAATACTTAGGCAAACACACCCCAGTCATTATAAATTAATGATGAATAAAGAGTTTGACTTCATGTTGAAGAACAAAAGTAGCAAAGACAGTAAGTTCTAGGTTGGCATTCACATAATGAATTCTTTTATTTTTAATCTTTAATTTTTTAATCTTTTTTTTTAGTCTTAGGGGGAAAAAAAAAGGAGAGAGCATACAATGTTTCCCAAGTGTCTGCTGGAAACCATAAAATCAGCAACAATATATCTGGTGCTGAGATGCTGTGACAATACCATCTTCCAAAAGATACAGGGTAACAAAGGAAATGAGAATCCTTTATAGCTCCACCCAGTTTGGGGCGTTTTTCAATGGTTTCCCTTGACTGATAATGGTAATCAAATGACTAGGACAGCCTCTTAGTAATCCTCTATCTTAGCTTTATCTTAGCATTAAATAGTAAGTGTGGAACCACTGCCACCCTGTCCGTTCCACATTTGAAAACAGATGCTCCAGGATCTTAAGTGAATCGCCCAGTGCCATTCAGTTCATAAATGGCTAAATCAAAGCTTGAACTCACACTCATACATAGTCTGTGCCCTTGATGTCTCACACAAACAGCAGCATGGGCAGGTTTCCAGGGCATTACATTTAACTGAAAATAAAGGAAGACTTTAAATTTGCTCCCCAAGATATTTTATTGGAGAAACATATATAGTTTGTCTCATTCCTCTGCCATAACATTATTATTTCCTAGAAAAGGAGGAGCTAAGTTTTTTTTTGGTAAATATAATAGTCAAATCAAATTACTATTAGAGCATATTAAATAAGCCAGTTACCATTGGACATTAGATTAGCATATTAAGACAATAATGACAAGAGTCTTTTTCATAGAATATTCAGATCAAAGTTTAAACCCAATCATTTCATAACCTTACATTAGACACAGGCAAATTAACTCATTTGTCTTTTATGTTCAGTGTTTTTCATATATGTAAGAAACACTTGGGAAATATTTCAAAATGGAACTGATATTAATTGAAACAGTTTGCCATCAAAAATATTGTTGAGGCACATTTTCCCCTCAATTTTGATTTCTTCGAAAGTTTTAATAGCCCCTGAAACAGACTAAAACTTGAAGAACTTCTCGAAGGCTTTGAGCATTAGTTTTGTTATTTTTTTGTTTGTAGTGAGCCCATGGTTCTGATTTCTAAATTGGGAAAGAAGTTCTGTTATTGTTAATATGTATAAATGACGTTGTTGTCCATGTGACCTTTGGCCCCAGCTGCAGTCTCTGGCTTTTTGAAAGTGTCCTTTAATATCATACAAAGATAAGGGGTGAGCTAATGAAGGCAGGTCAGAGGCCAGAGAAAGAAGGAATGGTGCTTTGACGTCTTCTATGACCTTTTTAGTCATTTATTTCTGTTAGTTAGTAGTAGAATATAACTAACCCATGGTTGTCAGACTTGTTTTATGAAGACAAAGGAGTTCATGAATTGGTCCCAGATATTTTGGAAGAAACAAAACAAGCTGAAGCTGCTTTCTTTAAGAAATTATTATCTATGTTTCTCTATAAATACACATGGGTTGGGGCACCTGGGTGGCTCTACGTTCAGCTCAGGTTAAGCCTCTACGTTCAGCTCTGGTCATGATCTCAGTGTCTTGGGATCGAGCTCCACATCGGACTCTCTGCTCATTGCTGAGTCCGCTTCCCCCTGCCTCTCTCTCTCTGCCTGCCTCTCTGCCTACTTGTGATCTCTGCCTGTCAAATAAATAAATAAAATCTTTTAAAAAAAAATACACATGGGTTTACACGTGTTCACAAACATGCCCACCCAGAGTTAAAGCCTGCGGTCCAGTCTATAAACACTGTACAGAGAAGGGGAGAGTTTGTGTGAATCGAAAGATCAAGGGGTCACTGACAGAGCAGAGCATGAACAAGGCCTTGAGAAGGATGAGCCCTGGATACTGGGAGGTAGGGGAGGAGAAGGGCACGACAGTCAGTGAGCATAGTGTAGGTAGATGCAAAGACACAAGTCAGTGAGGGTGTTGTAGGTCAATATTAAGGAGTCAGCAAGAAGGCTGGTTGCCTGCAGAATGTGAAGGAGCATTGGCTGCAGGATGAGGCTGGTTGTCGAAGGTCTAAGCTTGCTCTGATAGATGAACTCTTTACGTAGAAGGATATGCTGACAGCGGGGCCATAACGGTCATATGGCGTGGGTAGTACTGGCAAGAGGTGGACAAGAGAGTGGCTTAGCTGAAGGCAATGGACACCATTAGATCAGAAAAAATACCAGTGAGGTTTCAAAGGAAAGAGCAGCAGAATTGAACCGTACCGGAGCGCGAAGCTAGTTAGTGCCAGCAAAAATTCGCAATCACGTTGAATGACATATTATGACCACATCTTAAATAAATAATTTGGCAGCCTAGTCTTTTCTTTTCCTGATTTATGGAAACAAGAATCACAGCCATTTGATTTATCAGCTACTCTCACCAAGAAGCTCAAGGATATGCTTCCCTTCGCAGGTCTCATCACAGTCTCATTACAGAGTGCGTACAGAGTTCCCCCTCTGGGCTTCGGAAGGGCATTCGGGGTTTAGAAGAAGTTTAAAATCTCTCTCTCTAACCTTGAGATTGAATCAATGTTATTTTAGACTCAAAACTTTCTCCTGCACATAGTAGATCATTAATGTAATTGAAGGAGATTCGAATCCCAGATGTTTATGCATTTGCGATCCCAAAGGCTTCTCTCGGGGAGTCATTCTCATTTTCAGCTACAGACGCAGCGCAAAGCAAGCAGTGTCAGTTAAATTCAGATGTTAGCTTGGCTCTTTGGTGACAGGCCCGGAATGTAACAAGGTCATGCTAGGTATCACATCAGTTTCTGCATTTTGCCAATTATGATATTACAAAGGCGTCCTAACAAAGACTGGCATCTTAACAAATGACCAGTCTTCATGACTGTTCCTCCTTCGTTCACTAGGGCAGAACCAATCCTTTCTGTAACGAAGCAGTCTCTCGCTCTCATCCAGAGAATCTCAGCGGAAGGGGGACCGCGAGACCGAGGCGCTCTGCTCCAGGAAGTTAGGTGGTAGATGAAGACAGAGGACAAAGCACCAGGAGAAAAAACGTTCGCAGTGCCTGGGGTTCTAAGTGTGACACGAGCGGAGCTCAGGGTGTCAGGACTTTCGGAAACAAAGCCGAGTACTTTACTCTGCTGTAGATTATCTGAATCATCTAGCCAGCTTGTTTTAAAGAAACTGTGAAGTACGGGAACTCGGGAACCAAAGCATGCTTCTCTCTGTCGACTTTTTGTCTCCATGTGTAGTAAATTCCTCTGGCCGTCCGCAGGTCGGAGAGGCCGGGCTTGCTCTCACGCTTCCTCCCGGCAGCATCCGGATTACCGAGGACTGCCATGTAAGGTCTGCAATGGCCTGGGCTTGGAGCTGGCTGGAGAAGAAAGCCGAGCCTGCTGTTCTGACATTCACCGCTGTTCTTTGGCCTCTAGTGACAGGTGTTTCCATAGAAGGAGGGTTGCATGTGTTAAGGCTTTGTATAGCACAGGAATTACCGGTGGAGTGGGGGGCACACGGAAGCAGAGCTTTAGAACACACCGAGTGTGATGGACCTCAGCATGGGCCTGGGCCTTGAGGTGTGGGTTTTGTTCGGCAGCTAGGATTTCCTTCAGCACTCCTCAGCTTTGACTTACTGTATCCGGAGCGGTGGCCTTCTAATATTTTCAAGAGGTCGGCTCGAAGCTGCCTTTTGCCAGCTGAGATCTGACACCGAGATGTAGAAATTGGGAAAGGGTTTAGTGTAATATCCCTGCGCTGGAAACGGAGTCCCTGAATGGCAAGCTTCGGGAGAAAATCGACTCTGATTCTTATCTGTGGGCTCCCTAGACGCTGCCCTTGAGACACACATCCTAATAATTAGGGCTTCAAGTTAAGATGGCTGTAATAACACCAAGCCAGTTTCATTTTGGTGTCTCATAGAACGACTACCTTTCTGGAACCCAGGCCCAAATATTAATATCTTTGCAATCTGACTGATAAGACTGATAGACACAGTCGAATGGCAAGCTTTCACTCGGAGAGAGAGATGCTGCAGAGGGCCAGTTGCCTTCCGATCCTTCCACTGATAAGAATTGGAAGCGTTGAGGGCGGGAGACAGCTTTTCTGGGATACCTGTGTGTAATTCCCACCCATGTTAATGGGACTACTAAATGTGTCCTGTGAATATGAAAATGGAACTTCAGGAAGTCGTCCCTTTCCGCTGGGCTGGATTTTAATTTGGGGGAGTTGTGTAATGCTTTCGTGAATTTCTTCATCCTGGAAATACATTGCCATGGGACATAGTCTATCATTACTCTTAGAAATAACAGTTTTTCCACTGGAGAAGTCTGTGTATGTGGCCAGAGCATTTTAGCTCGTGTGTACAATTGGTAGCAATTAATAATTGTGAAGGCTAAAGATGCTTTTCCTCCTTGGCTCAGTAGCTATTATTATCAAAGGAGATACTGGCATCAAGGAGAAGTTTCTTTACCTTTCCAATTTCCTTTGCCATTACCTGTCGACTTGGGTGATGGCACTTTTCAGGCACTTGTCCCTAAGATCCCCTTCCCCCTTAAGACTTCGCTCTTCACTATACTGATCTACAAAGGGACCAGGAAATAAGTCTCCGCTCATCTCTTTTCTTCCCAAAGTCGCTTTGTTGGAATGAAGGAGAAATCTCCTTGGCAAATCTAACACCTCCCCTCCCCCCACCTCTCAGAATTTCTCAGCTCCTCACAGGAGTGTGTTTTCTCCTTTTGGAGAAGTTGATTTGGTTCCATTTATAAAAATAGCAGCTATTTAAATGGGAAAAGCTTTCCCTTATATTATCTTTGGGCCAAATGGTTTTCTAAAAACATACACTCTTTTTTTTTCTTTTTTTTTTTTTGAGAAGACAGATTCTCAGTGGATTCAAGGTTCATCAAATCGCTCAGAGTTTTCTTTGATTAATGCATTTGAGAACAAAGCTCACATAAATGCTAAGATAAAATACGTGAATTAGAGAGCTGTCCTATCTAATTGTGTAGTATGCATTTGGCTTTGCGTATATATGTATTATATATACAAAAAGTCATGTTTATATCTTAATACAAAATTATATTATTTCCTATGTAGAATTTTATATAGTGATTTTTTTTTTAGGAAGGTGGGAGATATAGCCAATATAAATTATTACTTAAATTCTGTTTTCTCTGTTACAGGGAAGCAAAAAGAGGAGCTTATAACCCTTCTTTCCAGTTTTTTTAAGGCTCATTTATTCCCCCCAAATTCAAAATTTTTACTTTCTCGAGCTTATATCCAGAGACTTGCAGTTGGACATGACCTTAAATTTCAGTCTTGTCCAATTTGAAATTCCCCTTTTCATCCATATTAGCTTCTGCTTAAACATTTCCACCACTGGTGGTGTCAAAGTGTGGTCAGAGATGGGAATGGAGATGGGGGTAGACAGGACTTCAGAACCAGCATAATCTCGCTCAGGACCTTTGGCCCTGATAAACACATGTGGAAGCTGAGTAAAACATTGTGTTCACTCCATGATGAGCTGGGCTTCCATCCAGATTGGTCTCTCACCCCCAACCCCACCGTACCACCAGGCTACTCTACCGTCTGAGCCCCTACATTGGGAAATTCTGGAATTTCAGTGGATTTTCACTGATAGAGAATTATAGAATGCACTCTAATGACAGATTGCCCTTCCATTAAGACACATCTGCCTGGCTAGTTGACCCCTTGCCCACCCTTTGGAGCAATATATAAACTGGGTGCAATCTCTGTTTAATACAATACTTCTGCAAATAATTAGAGATAACTATAACATTTCACTCATCTCAGCTTTGGAGGGTAAAATGGTCTGTTTCCTAAAGCCTCATTGATAGTGTTTACTGATAATAATAGCAATTTCTTAGTAATTCATCACATTTTGGAGTTTCCAAAGCACTTCCATACACTTTCTTATTTTTCACTCACAGCAGGATCTGTAGGTTCTTAATTTTACAAATGAGAAGCCAAGCCTCAGAGAGGGTAAGTCACGTACCTCCTAACTGATTCAGCAGATACTGATGGAAAGGCCTACTATGTGCCGGGCTCAGAGCAAAATCCTGGAATGGCGGAGGGGTGGAAACAAATACAATGTTGCCCTCGGACCTTTTCGAGTCTGGTGGAGATGACATCTGGTTACAAATCACCACAGACAATACTCAGATCATAGTCAGGAGGACGACAGAGTTAGAATATTAGCACACATCTTCTGACTTCAAAATGAATGCAGTAGGACCATTGCTGTCACCGAGCTAGACATTCACCTTTGTTAAAGAGGGTCCAATTAAACTAGTCTTTCTGGCAATCGGTTGTTTCGGCATGAGCTTTTCTTGAGCTTGATCCATTCTGCAGCTGTAGCCCAGTGGAGGGTCCACGTATGTGTGGCCAACTTGGAGGAAAACTTCACATCCATGTTCCTCAAAAAAACGAAATTGTTTTTGCCATTTTCTCCAATCATTCTAACCTTCCAGCAATCCTTCAAACTCCTTTTTTAAAGATTTAATTTTTTATTTTGGGGACCCTGGGTGGCTCAGTTGGTTAAGCATTTGCCTTCAGCTCGGGCCATGATCCGGGGGTCCTGGAATCAAGTTCTGAATTGGGCTCCCTGTATAGCAGGGCATCTGCTTCTTCCTCTCCCTCTGACTGCAGCTCTCCCTGCTTGTGCTCTTGCTCTCTCTCAACTAAATAAAGTCTTAAAAAAAAAAAGATTTTGGGGCGCCTGGGTGGCTCTGTGGGTTAAAGCCTCTGCCTTCAGCTCAGGTCATGATCCCAGGGTTGTGGGATCGAGCCCTGCATCGGGCTCTCTGCTCAGTGGGGAGCCTGCTTCCCCCTCTCTCTCTGCCTGCCTCTCTGCCTACTTGTGATCTCTGTCTGTCAAATAAACAAATAAAATCTTTTAAAAATAAGATTTTATTTTTAAGTAATCTCTACATCCAACAGGGGGCTCAAACTCAGAACCCCAAGATTAAGAGTCACATGCTCTACCAGCTAAGCCAGCCAGGTGCCTTTTTTCCCTTTGAACTCTTATTTAACCATCTCTAACATATTCGTTCTTCCTATCAGATTCTGTTCATCTGCAAGTTTTGTGAAACTGTATTCACCTATATCATTGGCAAACGATGTTTGCAAGTGTTTGGTGTGAACAGAAGAACACACGTTTGTCGTTAGTTGTAAATTGGATTTCCCTTAGCTAAGTGGCCAAGGGCAGAGAGCAACCTCTCCCAGAGCATCTGACTGCACATCTGTGAAATGAAGCTACGCTAGAGAATTTCAAAGGGATTTCCCTGCATTAAATTTTTATGATCCAATATGTTTAAAAGCACTATGCTAAGTTTTAAAAGCCTTTTCTTGGGGGTTCCGGATGGCTCAGTTAGTTAAGTGTCCGCCTGCCTTCAGGTGAGGTCATGATCCTGGAGTCCCAGGATCGAGCCCCGAGTTGGGCTCCCTGCTCAGAGGGGAGTCTGCTTCCCCCTCTCTCTCTGCTCCTCCCCCCAACCCCACTCATGCTCTCTCTCACTCGAATAGATAAATAAAATCTTAAAAAAGGAAATAAAATCCTTTTCTTCTGGATGTGGGGAGAAGGAAATGCAAGAACATACTCTGCAATAAATGACTGGGTGCCACCTCCCTCCTCACTAATGGGAGGAAGCAAGTCAGCCGATACAGGTCCAAAAGCCATACAAAATGGCCAGTGGAAGTTTAACGGTTGTCAGAATGTGCCTTAATCTAAGACAATGGTTTCACAAAGTACCAGTAGTCCCTTCTCAATGTATTTTTTTTTTTAATGTTTAGAAACCAACAATAAACAGGCTGATGATAAAGAACTAAGCCAAATTCATTATTTAGGAATAGTCTGTTATTTGGGGTCTTTGGTGAATCCCCTTCGCCTCCTTTATACAAGAAAATTATCTTCGATTCTACCAGCAGTAGCCCTCCCAGGCTTCTTCCAAAAATGTGTCCAATAAAGGGAAGTCTTACGTTCTAACTTGCGTCATGCTACAATTTATTTATGCTTTTAACTTCAGGGATTTGTGGATTCTTTTTTCTTAATACTGTTTCATCAAATGACACAATATATCTGTTTTACATCAACCTTATTTTAGTTGCAATATGTATAATTTAATCTTGTCATTGTCTTCAACTTGCCAATTAGAGAGAATTCAAATTTAATTAGTAGAAAATTTCACCCACCTTCAACTAAGGATAATGGATGTGATTATAGAAACCCAAGCCTTCCCTTCCTGAGAGAAGAGACAAGGAGCACTCACCCCCAGATGTAATGTCTCCTCTACATAGAAAGTTCTGTCCTCATACAGACGGGTAAGACAGGCTATTCAGAAGGCATATCTGTGTGGAGCAGTATTGGAAAATTTTTGTTTCTCCATTCAAAGATAATTGCGTTAATTATATGAAACTGTGGTAGATTAATTAATAAATAAGAGTGAGTTAGCTTCTCAGTTTTGCCATTAAAACCTCCTGGCTTTCCACAGTCCTTGCTTCTCTGAAGTTTTCTTTTGGTGCAGCAACTGTGTCTGGTCTAGAGAGTGTCCCCCTGTCCTTATCAGCACAACAATCCATGCCCTATTTCAACAACACCTCATCTTCCTTGAGATTGTGAATGTGCTGTCATATTTTAATGTATTATTTCTCATTTACTTTATTGAAATGTATCAAGGGCAGGCATCTTTTTGATAGCACTATTTTTTAATAAATAGATATGCAAATCAAAGTGGTACAAATCCTTAACAAGTTAAGAATGTTTTTAGAGGGGGGCGCCTGGGTGGCTCAGTGGGTTAAGCCCCTGCCTTCGGCTCAGGTCATGATCCCAGGGTCCTGGGATCGAGTCCCACATCGGGATCTCTGCTGGGCAGGGAGCCTGCTTCTTCCTCTCTCTCTTTCAGCCTGCCTCTCTGCCTACTTGTGATCTCTGTCTGTCAAATAAATAAATAAATAAATAAAGAATGTTTTTAGAAGTTGGTTCCCTTTAAGTTATTTTTTTAGATACTTATTTTGAAAGTCATTAAAATGCGTTTTGGAAAATGTTAAAATCAAATATGTGGAATACTTAGAGTTCTCAAAACTCAAGTTGAAAAACATGAGAGTTTTACCTGACAATGTCTGTCAGCCCATTCCTTAAATTCATGAATCAGAGAATTGGACTATATGTTATATATTGGAGACCAACTAAATATTCAGTTTTACAGCAGCCCTTAGCCTAGCCATAAGGAGAAAACTTTTCTCTCAGGTCAATCCTTGAAAAAATAAAGGGTCATTTATCACATTAAATAATTGAAACTTTGCAACACACTACATTCACCTTTTCCTCGCGTGTCTTACTAGCCTTGGTGTATTTGCTTTAAACCCTCTGTGCAATGTGCACATGTAGCCATAGCATGCTAATGACCCGTGCTAATTACCGACCCACTGAGGCTGAGCCTGTTGAAAGGACTCCTTCAGCCTGGTGGGGAGTATGAAGATCCATGACGACCGCACCAAGCATCCTTCTGCACTGTAGATGTGTCAAGGTACTAATGCCCTTCTGAGCACGCTCTCAGATTCCTTAGACCCGGTATGTATTACACTATCCCCCTGCTTTTCTAAAGTTCCTGCTAATACCACTTCCCTTTTATGGAAGACCTACATTAGTACCTGTTTTCACTCGATGAAAGAAATTCAACAAGAATTTTCAGTTTCACCAAAAAAAAAAAAAAAAAAAAAAAAAGGCAAAAATGAAAATCGCATTCAGTGTCGGATTTGTGGCAAGCCATCCTCGAGGTGACACACAGCCCAAGCCCCCAGCGGAGTGCCACCATGTCCTTTCCTGGGACCTACACTCAGCCTCTCGGGATCCGGCCTCCAGAGATGTTTAACTGTATCTCTGAGCACCTGGACTTTCTCTCCTTTTATTCTGTGCGTCTGTTAGCAAGAGGCATCCTCAAATATCAGGAAGCCTAAGAGAGGTGATGTTTTCTGTCTGGGAATGCTCAAAAATTTTTTCCACGTACATTAATGGCCACGGTTTGTATCATGCCATTTTGGCATACGGAAGGTTTCATGAAGCTGATTTTGCCTTCCGATCGTGGGGAGAGTCTACATCCTGGCAGTTGAAAAATACGTTTGATGAATTATTTTTATTTTCACTTGGTTTCAAATCTGTTTCTATTTTTTACTGTTTGTTGTGTGTTTCCCCAGCAAGTTCCTTGATCGTTCAATGTCACTATTTGACTCCAGATAATGTTCCCAGAACACTGCAATATGTGAATACTGTTAGTTGGATGGTTTAGAAATGCAGTATATTCTGTCCACATTCTCCAGATCAACAAAAAGAAATTAAAGCATCGTGTTTGATATCTAACCATCATATTAAGTCATTTTAGGTTTTTTTAAAGCTTCTTACATAGTATTTTAGCTATGCAGTTTAATAATAATTACTTATCAACATATAATCTACATGCATTCTTATAGTTATAGAAACTTCAAACAAGAAAATAATTAGAGGGGTATGTTTTATCTAATTGATAATTTAACTATTCTCAACTCTGAGGTTAGCCAATAAGACTAATACCAATGCTTCATGTAAGTAATATTTATTTTTTAATTATCAAATATAACTTAACCTGCCATTTTTTTAAAAAGATGTATTTATTTATTTGAGAGAGAGAGAGAGGGGAAGAGCATGAGCAGGAAGGGCAGAGGGAGAGAGAATCCCAAGCTGACTGCATGCCGAGGCCAACAAAGGGCTCGATCTCATGACCCTGAGATCCCAACCTGAGCCAAAAACCAAGAGTCCAATACTCGATTGTGTCACCCAGGCACCCCTCAAAAATTTGTTTTACTAAGACCCACTTGTAAGACAATACTTAATATTTCAGTTAAAATACTTGAGTACCTTCAGGTTTTACTAATATGCATTGTGATAAGACGGATAGACACATATATGGCAAAGATGACGAATTACTGATATCATTTATTCTGAATATGTCAACACACATTAGTCCATAGTGACTGGTTTGGCCAAAAGTTCTGGTCAGATTCAGGCATTCATAAAGGATTCTGCCACCACGATGTAGGCAAATTCACAGGAATAAAAACCTCAATATAAAAGTACCCTTAAAAACATTTTCTTTCTATGTGGATATTCACATTTTTTTTAATGCTTGATTCGCTCTTTTTGGAGTAAAATTTTTTAAAGGATGCATTGTTCTAAAGATAGCAGATACTTATCTTATGTGCAATTAGAGACCTCCCTGCTCACACCAAAATGTCTACATGTTGTTGACTTTTATGGTTTCCTTTTATGTTCATCTTAGAAACAATAGTGTTTTCTTCTAAATTGCATAAGCAATAAAATATAAATGCGGGCATCAAAGAGGAAATGAGAAAGATATTTTAGACTGTGAAAACATAGTCTCAATCTTGTACTTAAAAAGTACCTCATTTGTATAACAAGATACTTAAATTTCAATCCACACTTACCAATGTAAAAAAGGCCATATAATCATTTATAGAAGAATCCATCTGGGAACAAAAATGAGTCTCTTTCGCTTCAGTTTGGAGAGGTTTGCCCCCAAAGGGTCCCCAAAGGGTGGCATGATGATCGTGATTTTATTATTGTCTTTAAATCCTCACCCCTTATTTCTGCTACTCTGTAAAGACGACTCCCTCCCCCCAACTGTGGCCCCCAAATCAGTGATATTACTGACACTCTGATCCAAGTCACATTGCATGATCTTTTACTTCCCTTGTTTCTACTGGAATAATATTGGGGTAAAACATCACAAGTTTATAACAGATTCAGTAAATTTAGAGCCCATTCTTGGATTTTATTTGAATTTTCAATTTTGTGTCTTCAGGGGATCATTTAACATTCTTTGTTTCAGCATACCTGTTTCTAGTAAACCCTTGCCCTGTATTGGTGGTTCTCAACCTGGAGCTGCACCTCTGAAACCCTGGGGAGACTTTTTTTTTTTTTTTTTTTTTTTTTTTTTAAGTATGACTGACTGACTCACTGGACTAATTAAATCAGAATCTCCAGGGGCCAACAATGTTCTGCTGTCGGTATTTAAAATAGTTCTCCAGGTGATTCTCAAATGCAGTGATGGTGGCTAACCATGGCTCCAAACTATAGAACAGACAGCTTCCTTATAAATATTAATCATAGTCTGTATTACCTCAGCATCACAGAGGTGGCTAGAAAAAGATTTGGAACAAAGAGAGAGTGATGTAAATCCTGTAATAATTTATGGCACTTGAGAAGAGCTCTCATTCTATCTCTTGCATACATAAAATGAGAAGATAAACACAAAAATTCCAGGACAGTAATAAATTTCATTTCTAGCTCTGTTAAGTAAGGACTGCCATGTTTGAGAGAGGGAAATTCTCCTTTTTGATGAGGATATGCTTAAATAGGATACTAGAAAGCTCATTTCTGTCCTGGTGTTGGTTTCCTTAGGCTGCTATGAATTATTACCACACATGGTGGTACTTAAAGCAACCAGAATTTATTTCCTTACATATCTAGAGGCCATAAGTCTAAAATCCAGGTGTCTGCATAGTTGGTTCTTTATGGAAGCTCTAGAAAGAGTATTGACCAACATCAAAAGCTGCTGCCTCATTCCTATCTCCTGGCTTCTGTTGGTTGCTGGCAATCCTTGGCATTCCTTGGATTGTGGATTCAGCACCCCAATCTCTGTCTCTGTCTTCACATGTTCTCTTCCTCCCTGCGTGTGTCCATGCCTTCATGTGTCTCTTCCTTATAAGGATATCAGTCCTTATATTTAAGACCTGTGCTACTCCAGTGTGGCCCGAGTTTAATGTAACTAATTATATTTGCAAAGTCCCTGCTTCCAAGTCAAACCAGACTGTGAAATTGCAAGTGGACTGTATTTTGGGAAGACCCTGGTGAGCCCAGTACAGTCCTCACATCACTTGCCTTCTCTGCAGCTTTTTTTTTTTTTAATTTTTTATTTATTTGACAGAGAGATCACAAGTAGTCAGAGAGGCAGGCAGAGAGAGAGGAGGAAGCAGGCCCCCTGCTGAGCAGAGAGCCCGATGCGGGGCTCGATCCAAGGACCCTGGGATCACGACCTGAGCCGAAGGCAGAGTCTTTAACCCACTGAGCCACCCAGGCGCCCCTCTGCAGCTTTTGATGTTGGTCAATACTCTTCCTAAAACTTTCTCTTACCCACGTCCTCTGTGTATATTTTGCATCTTTTCCTTACTGCTGTCATAATGCTGCTAACCACATGTTGCAAAACTCCATTATACACCTGTTTCTCCCAAGCTTGCGAAATCCTTGAGGGCAAAGTGACATATTCAGGCCTATATGTGAATATCTAGCACCATTTCTGGCTCATGCAAGCCTTCAGTAAGCACTGGAAGAAATGGAGGGAGAAAGAGAGAGAGGAAGAATGTGTGGTCACTCACCTGAATATAGCACAAGATATAGGTCTGCCCCACAAAGATCATCATCAGGAAACATACAACATGTATATTGACTTGGTGGGCCTCTTGCAGTGATCATTTTTTAATATAGGTGTTTATTATCCCTATTGAATATCTTGCATTGTGTGTCATCTAGAACAGTGTCTGGTTATACAAATGTAGGATCAAAGGCTTTTGAAACCTCTTTTTCAAGTTACTAAGCCTCATGAATTTTGGAAACATAATCTTCATGCATTTGTTCAAAAAATAAAAGGCTTCTTATGTGTGCAATAGGCTTTGTTTTATATGCAGATCCAGCTACGTGGATCACAATTCCACAATTCAGGAAGCTGTAGGGTAAAACATTGAGTTGGCAACTAGAGATTCTATCAGGAAAAGAGTGGGAACATACAGCAGGTAATGGAAGCTGCCCTTGTCTTCTAGAACACTTTGAGAGTTGACAGCAGTTTCCTTTCACTACCACTATCACCGTAATCTAAGGCAATGGTCCCAGTCACCAACATTTTCAGTTGTTGGTCATGCCATTTAGACACTTTATGTATTTACAGATTTGGCCAAGTAAGGTTTTGCATGTAGTTGGAGACTTTTAAGTTATTTCTCTGTTTTTTCTTTTGTGTGAGTTTCTTGGTAGTCAGCTCAAATCTCATTAACTCAATAACTCATATTCCCTATGACTAAACTATGAAGCAGGGAGGGAAAAAAATAAAATTAATGAAAGGAATACACATGCTAAAAGCAGAGTCATATCATTTGGTCTACTGCTTAGTCCTACTGATCTAAGCCAGTCCTCGCTACTGCTTTCATCTATATTGTAAAATGCATGAACCCAACCAAAATGCAACAGTGAGAGCTATTGGCTCACAAAATGCCAATTATATATTGTGTGCACACAGCATCACTTTATGGCAGATATATGGAGAATTTAGATGGGGAAATTACCATCCAAGACTGACAATACTGAACCCAAGGGTACAGCTATCACTTTGGCATATTAAAATGCTAATTCTCACTCAAGGTCAAATTAAACTCCACATAGGCAGTTTAAAAATGTAGAATTATTTCCCTTAAAAAAATAAATCTGAGATTCTTGGGAAATAAGTACTTCAAGAAAGTCTTCTGGATTCCTTTACTTCACCTTTGCCCATCTTGTTCCTAAATAGTGACATTGCTTTAGAGCAGTCATTAACCTGGGGTAATTTTGCTCCTCCCACCCAGGGGACTTTAAGCAATATTTGGATATACCTTTGATTGATACAACTCAAGACAAGGATACTGTTGACATCTCATGGGTAGAGACCAGGGATGCTGTTAAACATCCTTCAGAGCAGAGACAGCCCCCACAGTAAAAAATTATCTGGTCCAAAGTGTCAGTGGTGCCAAGGTTGAGATACTCTGCTTTAGAATAAGCAAGAGAATGGAGAAGTTGGCTCTCAAGCTGGTCAATTATGGTTTAGAGGACTATTCTAACCAGGAGCAAAGATAGGGTTAGACCATGCAGGAGTGAGTTCCCATTTTACTTCACATTCACTCTCTCCACACCCCAAGATAATCAAGAACTTAACTGCTGCAATTTGCTTGACAATTAACAAACACTTTCTCACCATTATCACATTCATCTTCGCAGCTCTGGGAGGCAGTAGGGGCAGATACTGAAATTGTCATATGCAAATGAGAGCCCTGAAGTGTGGAGAAGCTTTGAGACCCACCAGGGGGAGGAGGCAGGTCAGTGGAAGTAGTCCCTGGGCTCAGGCAACAGGATATTGTCTTGTCTGTAGAGATGTAAAAAATAACAATAATAAAGCCAACTAAAATTTACTGTTTTTTTTTAATATTTTATTTATTTATTTGACAGAGAGAGAGAGAGAGAGATTACAAGTAGGCAGAGGCAGGCAGAGAGAGAGGTGAAAACAGGCTCCCTGCCCAGCAGAGAGTCTGATGTGGGGCTCGATCCCAGGACTCTGGGATCATGACCTGAGCCGAAGGCAGAGGCTTTAACCCACTGAGCCACCCAGGCACCCCTACTGTTTTTTTTTTTTTTAATTAACATTCTAAACGACGTCAGTAATGAAACAAGATTTCTGATGAGACAGACCTCTTACTCGCCCTCCCACCTTGGTCTGCCCCTGCTTTGGGAGAATAAGTACATCACCCTAAATTAAAACTAGAGAGGAAATAGGAATGCACAGAGGTAGGGTCCAGTTCCGCCTCTGAGGTCTCTATACACAGGCTCCTACACCATTCCAGCTCTAGCTCATAACTGAAGTTTTATACCATTTTAGGGAAAGAAGTAAGCCCTTAAAAGACTGGTAAATCCCAGGTGCCTGGGTGGCTCTGTCAGTTGAACGTTTGACTCTTGGTTTTGGCTCAGGTCGTGCATGATCTGAGGGTCACGGTCCCAGAGGAATGAGGTCAAGCCCTGAGATGGGTTCCATGGTCAGGGGAGAGTCTGCTTGAGATTCTGTCTGTCCCTCTCCCTGCTTGTGCTCAGTCCCTCTCAAATAAACAAATACATCTTTTTTTAAAAAAAAAATATTAAATCTAAGAGGTTGGGCAGATTACATATTAATTTTGGCACACTGAGTCCGGCTGAGTCAACCAAACTTTTTTCTCCAATCAGTGATAGATACTAAAATCTTTTCCTGACTCTCTGATGGCTTTGCCACAGCTGGGGATGGCTGGCTGGGAAATGCTGTGTGTCTTCAGTTTTGTCACAGGTAAAACAATGTGCTATGACTGTAATCACAGGTCCCTGTGCTGCACCTTCCATGTCCCCGCTGATCACTCTTTCGGATTCCAGCCCCACCAATCTTCTAAAGCCAAATGCTCTCATTTCCGTGCATTTTGCAGACTTCCAACATATCCAGTTGCCCTATATTTGACTCTTATTGTGATGAGAAGGAGGAATGGCAGTTGGTAGTCTGAGAGACAACCCCTGACCTTTCCATGAAGGGCCAGAAGGCTAGAGGCTGTAGTTGGGGTGCGTGTTTTGTGTGGCACTAGGAGATAGTCCCCATGGCTGTGTCAGCAGCCTGCCAGGGTACAACTCGTTGACTAGCATGAAAATATTCCTCAGGGAAAAAGGAAAAAATATGACAGGGCAGAAGGTAGGATCTGACATGATACAGATTCGGGAAAATGAAATGTGACAATTGTTAATACTGTACAATTCAATGAAAACGGGCACATTGCAGAGACTCAGCAGGTCCTGAAGTGTATAGGTATTGAAGTGTAAGAAAGCGTTAAAATAATGTTGACTGCACTATGGTTATCTCCATCGAACTAGAAGAGCATTTATAGCAATGTCTTCTGGGTCAAGCTGTTTCGATTCTGCCATTTTTAAGATGCTTTCAGCCGTGTTACCCATAACCACACAGGTAGGCAACAGCTGACTCAGTTGGCATTATATTTATATGTGTGACGTAAGGCTGTATCTCTTGTTAGTCTTTGAATGGGTAACTTAAAATCTGTGGAGTGAAGAAGGTAAATGATACCTGCCTCCTGCTTTACTTGATACAATGCCCCTTAAAAAAGCTCTTTTGTTGTAATAAACTAGTGAATTTTTTCACTGTTTGGAATCTCAAGCTCCCTCAAAAGCTTAGATTTTCCACAATGGGATTTGAAGATTCATTCCCTGAAGATGATCCAGCTGAAGGCAAGTATCACGGATTTCCTACTAAAGGCATGCTATTCCAAAACATTGTATTACTGCATGAGATTTAATGCAGCAGTCTGTAACTTGACCCTTTCAAAGTAAGCACACATCTCTACAAGCTTTGTCAAGTTTAAAAGTGCTATTAGGAATCAGACAAAATGACCCTACCATTTGGGTTTCCTCGAGTTTATTCAAGTCTAGTAGCAATGGAATTATCTAGAATACTGTATCTACAGTACAATATGGCACCTCGTACTGCTCCCTGCACAGATCGGCAGCACATACTGTTTTGTGTTTCAGCGTCAACTGCAGTCAGCAGAATCAAAGGGATGGGAGTTAGCAGATTTCTTCCCAATGCTAGCTCCTTGGCAGGCTCTCTCAGTGACTCTTGTGTTGGTGTATTTCCCCAGAGATGGGAGACTTTAACTGTGATTTCAAGCCACTGGGTTGTGAATTGAATATTTACAGAGAAATATGCACCCCTTTCCTGCCAGTGAAGGATAGAGAGGTTCTTCATTGCAGTGAGCTTGACCAAGAAATCTAAAAGAGCATGTGTCTGCCCTTGGCTTTCCTGAGGGGCTCAGAACACTGACTGACTCTTGATACAGGGAACCCATGCTCAGGTGGGTTCCAAGATTTGGTCTTTCCCCTGGTTGGCCAAGGGACAGGAACTAGTCACTGAGTCTTTAAAATATGCAGAAGTATAACAGAGATTGTGGTATAAATTTACCTTTTTTTCAAAGAGCTTGAAAATCTCTCTATATGGCATTATCTTGTGTGGGTTTTTTTTCTTTTCATTTTTAACCATTATATAAATTAGAGTGGGGAGTTTGGTTTATGTTTTCCCCTACATGTTCTGTGATTTATTTGGAGATTCACAAAATGTATTTATTTCAGTTAGAAATTATTTTTAATGTAAATTAAATACAAATACACAGCATTTATTTTGTTTGTATACAAATATCTCTGATTTAAGGCCTCCAGCTTTATAATCTTTATTAGTAAGAAGGAATGTACCTAATTTATATTTTGCTCTGAAAGGTAAGATTACTATATCAGAATTGTAAGGCATAAATTCTTAATAGGGGGTTTGGGTGAAATAATGCTATCTTTTATTTTTCAAGACAATAATTAATTGTACAAAGTACCAAACATGCTGACTTTGAATTTTTTTAGTATTTTAAATGTATCCAACAAATGCTTTTCAAATACTAGCTAAAGACTATTCTAGGTGCTTAGGATACCAGTGAATAAATCAAAATCACTGCTGTCCTAAAGTTTAAATTCTAGTGGAGGGAGACATATAATAAACAAATTGAAAGAAACACACAAGGTGACTACTGGCAAAAGAAAAATAAAGCAATGTAAACAAGATAGCTCATATCAAGGGAGAGAAGAGGGGCATATTTTATAAAGGGGGATTCTGAAATCCTACTAAGGGGATATTTAAGCAGAGACATGAAAAACATGAACAAATAGTGTCAGTCTCGTCTAGGAGAAGAAGAGCATACTGAGTAATGCTATACACAAAGGAGATAGAAAATACAAAGGCCTTGTGGTAGGGAAGTCTTCGGAATGGATGAAAAAGTATAAAGACGCCTTTGAGGTCAGGAGGCCAACGTGGCTGCAGTGGGCTCAGAAAGAAGGAGTTGGTTCAATGTGAAATCAGAGAAATATCAGGACTCTAGATCATCTAGAGCTTTATATTAATTCCTAGTGAAAGGGAATTTAATGAACTTTTTTTAGCAGGCGAAGTAAAATCAAGCTTATAAAATGGTATTTCATGGGGACAGGTTATTATAATGCTGTCAAAAGACTAACATTTAAATATGAAATAAATTAAACCATAGTGGCCTTTTGTTAAAAAAAAATAGTCATCTTCTTGCTTATTAGTGATAGAGTCAGCGGAAGAGAGCCACTTGTCTTAGCTCGGGTTGCTATAACAAAATACCACAGACTAAGTGGCTTAAACGACAGAATTTTACTTCTCAGAGTTCTTGAGTCTGAAAGTCCGAAACAAGGGCACCAACGTGCTTGGTGTCCGGTGAGACCTCTCTCTCTGGCTGGTAGATGGCTCCTGTCTCAGTGTGTCCTACCATGACCTCTCCTAAGTACAAGTGCATTAAGAGGGAGAGTTTGCAAGTCTCCCTCTTTTTTTTTTTTTTTTTTTTAATTTTATCTATTTGACAGACAGAGATCACAAGAAGGCAG
Organism: Mustela nigripes; assembly: GCF_022355385.1. Lineage (NCBI taxonomy): Eukaryota > Metazoa > Chordata > Mammalia > Carnivora > Mustelidae > Mustela > Mustela nigripes. Next base: position 75,518,543 of record NC_081571.1, on the reverse strand, counting down.
AGAGGAAGAGAGAGAGAGAGAAAGAGAGAGAGAGGAAGGGAAGCCGGCTCCCTCCTGAGCCGAGAACCTGATATGGGGCTCAATCCTAGGACCCTGGGATCATGACTTGAGCCAAAGGCGGAGGTTTTAACCCACTGAGCCGCCCAGGCACCCCTGTCTCCTCCTCTTTTAAGGGCACTAATCTCATCATGAAGGGATGTTCTCACCTACACCTAATTACCTTTGAAAGGCTTCACTTTCAAATAACATCACATTGGGGATTAGGACTTCAACCTATTAACCGGAGGGGGCCATAAACATTCAGCCCATAATATCACCTCCAACACCATTCATCAAATGCTTGACCTTTCTTTTCTACAACATTAATGACACATGGTTTTTGTCCTTTCTATTGATGAACTTCTATGACTACACACTCCATCTCAGACAGCTGATAGAAAATTCTTATATGATGCCAAAAATTTGTTACATGATTAGTTTTATTTGTTGGCCCTTGATGTTGAAGCCATATGGAACTATATAAAATGAGAATGTTACCTTCTTTTTTATACCCATATTGTTATCACATCATTCTAACATCTCAGAGTGAAGAACTAAGAACTAAAGACATAAGGATAGGTGTGGGCTGGATTGATTTGTGGAGAAATGAATGGAGTTACTCTCTTCACCTATGCCTTAAGACAGATAAGATACAGGTAGATTCAAATCATCCATTAGGACACAAAGAGCATTAATTATAAATATATGTTTAATTCTTGTGATCGGATTCTGTCAGATCCTTACAGAGTCATGAGTGGAGTTAGGAACAATTTTAGGTGGTTTCAGAAGAGATTTCTGAGCCAGGCAGCCTCCAATAAACTTACAGTTACCAATCTACTCCCAAGTAGGTCATCTAGTTAGTGAGTGCTCAGAGAAGTGCTGTCTTAATAGTACTTGTTACAAATAGAGCCAAAGACTGAATTTTCTAGGCTGGGCAGTTATATCCCTCTGTTGAGTCATTGAGCCTACCATCAACTACACAACTCTGATGTGTTTCAGACCTTCTTTTCCATGAGTGTCCTGTGATATACTTGTGAAGAGTGAACTTGGACCCAAGGCCTGAATTCACTTTTACTCTCTATGGATATCATTTTATTATATCTAACCTCTCACTCTAACTTCTGAGAATCTTTTCCAACTGAGATCTATCATTTGATATATTTACTGAAACTCTTAGCCTCATGGTATCTTCGATTTGCTCAATATCTCATATTCTCTAGGAAAAGTGTTAAAGAAGATTGAATGAAAAAGATGGACCTTTAAGTCAGGCCACTATCATCCCTGCTCATGTTGATAGAGAATCAAGATCTTTAGATGTGATCATGCAAGCCATTGTTTACTTCCAACAGATACATTCCCTAGTCAGAGGTCTCATGCTATACCTGCCTCGTGATTTCTACCCACAATCTGGCAATCCTCTTTTAAGAAATTATGAGATGCTCAAATAATTTCTTGTAGTGTACATTTCTAGGTTTTATGGATATTGACTATTTTCATTAACTCATAAACCATGTCTTTTGATAATCAATTTTAGACTTTTTGCTCAGAGTATACTCTGACAGAACTGGCATATAGTTAAAAGACCCATTTTATCTCATTTTGAAATGCAGAATGATCTTGATTCCCACAGATTCCCACAAAGACCAGTGACGGTATGTAAGTTGTTTTTTCAGTAAAATTGAAAGCTATTAACAATTAAAAACACTAGTATTTATTGGATTTTAGTTTTTTCTCAGGTGACCTTCAAAATTTAATAGTAAGAAACTAGGAATCACTTCACTAAAATACTAACTGAAATTTATCATAATATTGTCACTTGCCATTTAACACTATTAGAATTTTGAAGGGAAGTCCTAAGGTTTGTTCAAGCAATCGTTTTAACAAAAAACAAAGTAGTAGGGCCTGGTTTTCTATGACTTTGATTTTTTTAATGTTTCCTTTGAACAGTGAGTGTGATCTGTCATTTCCTAGACAATAGTTATAACTTTTAAAATAATAATTTTTTCTTTTTGGAATTGGGACTATGATTCCAACACCACCTCTACTTTAGTAGAAGGTGCAGAATCAGAAGATAAGGCTGTATTGTGCACATTGAGGCAACTAAGATAAAGAGAAATTATAAAATTGGTTATAGGGCTACAATTATATAATTAATTGTAGCTTCAATGGAGTTTTCAAGATACCCAGCAATGAGATTGATTTTGCAAACTACCATTTGCAAGTACTAGATGTTCTTTTTGTAAACCAAGAATGTGTAATCCAGATTTAAAGATAAAACATATGAAGTAGTAAATACCACATGATTCTGAACATGGCCAGTATTATTATAATACGATCATAGGACCATTATCAGGAAAACTCGGAGAATTTTTCAGTAGAGTTGGGACCTTGTAGAAGCATTTGTGGAGTAGGTGGCATGATGTGAGGCTTGAAGTGCTACAGTCGTTGAAGATAAGAACCTGCGGGTAGAGGGAAACATGGTAATCAGACAGTGTGGTGAGCTGGGGAGTGAGGTAGAAGGAATCAAAGACAAATAATCTTAAAAGGCGATTGGCCCACAACGGATTCTCTGCAACCACCTGTTAGTGTTTGAATGAATACATAAATGCATGAGATGGTTGGTTAAGGCAATTCTGTGTATCATATGTCAAAAGAAATTTTAAGTTTGTACTTGAAGAGGCAGGGAGCCACTGATGGCTCTTAATCAAGGAAGCAGCAGGAACAGTGCTTTGCGCACCCAAGACGTTGGGGAAGCCATTTAAAAAATGCACTTTATGCTGACTTCTCATAGATTTTCTTACCACTTTAACTCTCCCTCTGAGTCCTTATGAAAATTAACATGTGAATAGGCAACATTTGACAGTAGGTGTTGATAGAGAGAATATTAAGTCACCAGACAGCCTGAGGCTTTTTTGAAAAGGTAGAAGAGAGACAAGCAGTGAGGAAGACCCAAAGAGATATAATTTTATTTTCCAGAGTCCACGGACTGAAATGTTCCAAAGAATTTATTTGGCATGGTCTTGCCTTTCATTCTAGGTACTGGCTCATATTTCACTCAGATTTATCTCTGTCAAAAATAGTTTCATCCAAGGACACTTTGTTACCCTACCTTGACTAAAAAAGTAGATTTTCCCCAGAGTTGCTAGTGCCACAGTCTGGCAAAAAGGACCATTCGTGCCACCCCTATTTTGGGGAGGCTCAGGAGTTGGTATTAGATGAAGAAACATGAGATTTCCCTGCCGGTTGGGAAATCCTTTCTCCTCTTAGCACTATATTAAGTTATTTAGCAGCCACTAAGTTTAGCTTGAAAGAAGAGGTGGAAGCAGCCTCTGAAACTTCCAGGTTGATCCTTTCATTTATCTAAATTCCATTTCTACTTCTGCAGAAAAGAGCCAGATAATAAATCTGATCTTCTTTCCTCCACAGTTATAGCTCCCACCGAAAGGCATTTTTTAAAGACCAAATAGGATTGGATCTTGAGGACTGGGATGCATCTTAGAGATCATCAAGTCCTTCTTCTCGATTTTACAGCTGAGCAAAATATTAAATTATTTTCCCCAAAGAAACACCAGTAGAAAGATCCCATGTAATGTTAAAATAGGTGAGACAAATCATTTATGAATTGATGCCCACCTAGGGATCAGAGGTTAAGAATTATAGAAATATTTTGCAGAGTACTGGGCACTCTGTTAACCAGGCTTTCTGATGGGAGCCTCTGATGGGAGCTAGGAGAAGCACAGTCTAGTCAGAGGCAGTCTGCCATTGATGTGTCATTGATGCCATTTCTGCTGAGCACTTACTGTCCGCTGACACCATTGTGGTCCTTACCCACCCCGATCACTCTCTGATTCACCACTGCAGTCTCCACTCCAACCAGGCTCCCACTGGGCATGCATTTCATCCCCTCAACGTTCAAGCATCAACCTGGCCACTGAAGCAAAGTGGCGAGGGCTGGAAGAAGGGCAGGGAGGGAAGGTGGGGGAGAAGAGCAGATAAGTCTCTGCCCCTTGTCTATCATGAGCTTCTCCCCAAGTCTGGAGTAGTTACAACAGGTACACAGTACAGCTCTGTAGACTTCTGCATGGACCTCTGGTTTGCACATGACACGGGAAGTAATCACAGGGACTGGGTAGGACATGCTCAGGCAGCCCCAACCAAGACTGGCTCTGAAGTGCAGCCGTGGTGGAAATGGTGCTTTGATGATGACTGTCATCATTGTTTTTCTCATGTCAGATGCAACCAGACAGCTGGTAAACCTGTAACCCTGAGTTTCTCCAAGCATGTTGGGAAGTACTGCTTCTGTAAGAATCATCAGGGGGCTTATTAAAGCAGATACCTTATCCCAACTCAGAACTGTTGAACACAATCTGTGGGGCCTAGATATTGAATTTTGAGAACCACTGGTTTACTCAGGGCCCATCTATAGTTATTATTGGTAAGGTGTTATATCTTTCACTAACTCCACTGACTTGTCAATCACATAGAGAACTAGAAAGTTCTGCAACTCAATCCAGAAATGGGGGAAAGTGCTGGCTTTTAGATTCCTGGGTGCAGAGTCCCTGTCATTACCTAGTTACTATCTTTATAATTACTATATCTTTATAGTTATTATGTCTTTCTCCTTGGTAAAGACAGAAAACTTAAAATATAAAATATATGAAGCTCCAACTATACACGCATCATCTCTCTGTGCTGAAGGAATTTCTATTGCCGAAGTCACATGCGCATGCTACCTTGGTTCTTAAGATTAACGAGATTGTTCAGCAGTCACTAAGTTTAGATTTCCAAAGTGTAGTTCCCAGGTAAGCATCCTCACCTGAGAACATGTGGAAATGCAACTTCTCCCCAGACTCCCATTTTGGCTGGCCTTCTAGGTGATTCTGATGCATGCCAAAGTTTGAGGACTGTGGCTCTAAGCTTCCCGATCTATACTATATAAAATAATAATAATAATAATAATAATAATAATAACGTATGCCTCATAGTTATCCTGTGTGTTATTTTCTATCGTAAAATTAATGTACAAAAAGCCACTTTGCCCCCCAAGAGTATTTGATACATAGTAAAAATATCATTGAGTCTACATTTAATTTTTAAAAGTTGCTCCAGCTTTCTAATTGCTTAATTTCTAGGGTACCCATAGGTTGTGTATAATATAAGCGGTCACATTAGAAGTCACATACACACTGGGTGTTATACATAACTAATGAATAATTGAACACTACATAGAAAATTAACGATGAACTGTATGTTGGCTAACTGAACTTAAAAAAAAAAAGAAGTCACATATGAAGGTTATAGAAGGGAACCAGATGCTGTAAAGTCGTAGTACTTCACTGGAGGAATGAGGTTTTTTACGCCCTGTTCTTTTCCTACTGTTATTGAAAAGCATTTTAAGACTTATTCAGGGGTGACTTTTATAGGGCATTAACAAGGCTTCATGGGTCTTTAAATTTCTTAATCCCAGGTGAGGCCAGTTACCTGGGGGAGTAATCTCTACAATAATCTCTTCGCCCATTTCATCCAGATAAAAATCTCTGAATCTGGATTTGCATTCGATTTTCAAATGGCATCATTTTGTGACTCAAAGGCATGCTAAGTGGCATTTCCCCTCCAAGAGTGGGGATTGAGATTGAAATGCATGTCAACCCCACTAGAGGGTGGCCTTTGTCTAAATCAGGGTGTGGATGAACTGAGGGTGTGCTCAGCAGCCACCTCCAGATTGAATCCTGCCTGGGTTGATCCAAGGTGAGGGAGAGGCCTAGGGCACCGCTTCAGGCCCGCTGAGACCTGAGCATCTGCCCGTTGTCAAATAACCCAGGAGTTTGCTGGGAACATTTAGAACTGCGCAGTTGCATGATCTCGGTTTGTGTTTTAGGGCAAATTCTTGACTAATAAATGCATGTCTGAATTTTAAAACTCTGTATCTGTTTTTTTTTTTAATTTTTTATTTTTTATAAACATATATTTTTATCCCCAGGGGTACAGGTCTGTGAATCACCAGGTTTACACACTTCACAGCACTCACCAAAGCACATACCCTCCCCAATGTCCATAATCCCACCCCCTTCTCCCAACCCCCCTCCCCCCAGCAACCCTCAGTTTGTTTTGTAAGATTAAGAGTCACTTATAGTTTGTCTCCCTCCCAATCAGAATAAATGTATCTGTTTTAATTTATTTTCTTGAAAGCCCCCTCTTCTCCACCTTCTGAAAAAAAAAAAAAACAAAACAATAACTGAAAATATGAAAAAGACAACCGCCTTTGTTTTTTAGAAACAAAATTTTTTAAAAAGGCTATAGGCTATCGTTAAGTGCCATTTAGCAATTTACAAATAAGACAAACAGACTCTCTGGATACCAGAAAACAAGGAAAGGCATGATCAGGATGTTCAGGCCATAATCAGAGAGCACAGTTTAGATCAAACCCTAAGAAATTAATATTAAACACCGGTTGCCTTTCATGGTTTAGATTTAAGAAGTAAAATATTTGTAAATGTTGTAATAATTGCTCCACTAAAAACCTCTCATTTAGACAGCAGAGTTCAATGTTATTTTAAAAAACCATCTTAGTAAACATCTCTTTGCGGTATGTGAAATTAACACTTTCAGCACTATGAATTCAAAGCACATTTCTGTATTCTTTTTTTTTTTTAAAGATTTTATTTATTTATTTGACAGCGAGAGATCACAAGTAGGCGGAGAGTCAGGCAGAGAGAGAGGAGGAATCAGGTTCCCTGCCAAGCAGAGAGCCCGATGCGGGACTCGATCCCAGGACCCTGAGATCATGACCTGAGCCGAAGGCAGCGGCTTAACCCACTGAGCCACCCAGGCACCCCACATTTCTGTATTCTTGATGCTTGATATACTAACTTGATTTTTCTCTACCTTGATTTTTAATAATTTTTAACAGGAAAAGAAAGCTCAGCATAGGATCGTGCCAACCGAACTAAAACATGTAGGTTGTATTTTTTTTTCTCCCTCTCAGAGTATTATAATGAATGCTTCTAAAACATTGGATAGCTGTTCTACCAACAAGAAAATCAGTTAACCTCATGTAAAAGAAGACTGCAGTAATTAGCCTGGGTTCTTAGATACAAATCATTTTCATTTTTATCCACATCTATAAACCAGAAAAACAGTGTCATACAAACTGCTTGTCTATTAAAACACAAAGAAAGTTTTTCTGTGGCATTAGTCTCAGGTAATTTTAAACTTGCATCAAAGTTCATGAGGAGAGATTGCCTTTGGAAGGAAGTAAGTCTCTCTATGAAGGATGGGTGGTTTTATCATTATTATGTTCTTGAGGGAACAGATCACAGCCCAAATTGAAACCTTTCTTTCAGAAAAATAAGCCTGCTGTGCTTCTATACTAAAATAGTATCTATGTACAATTGTGTACGTTTTTTATACAGAAATGGTGTGAGCTACTCCAATAACTTTTACAATTCTCTCCAGTTGATGCATTTTTTTTTTAATCTGCGAATTTGTATCCCTATGTTTAACATGAGGTACTTTTCCATTAATTAAACAACTCCCACTTGAAACCAAGAGAAGACATCTCTGACAGTTCTGTGGGGTTAGGTATAAGCCTGAACTCTTGCAACCACGCTAGCTTAAGGATTACACGGAGTTAGACTCTGGTTTGCAAATTAGCGTCGGAAGAGGAACATGCCATTTAATTACTTCATGATGATGGCCCTCAAACATTCCCTCCAATTGTGAACTGTGACTGAACCGTATGACTAACACGCCTACGTGCCCATCACCAGCTAAGGGCTGACCCTTCTCGGGCATACAGACAGCAACTCATCAGACAGGGTCTTTGCGTCTCTCCCCACTTAAAGATTAGATTGCCCCAACTTGTCTGAATTCCTTCAAAGTTTAAGGCCTCATTTATTCCTTTTCAGCCACTTTTTTTGGTTCTTCCTTCTTCAGGTGACGTGTAAGAGGCTGACAGACGTAAACAAAGCTACTGGAAGAGACTGTGTCAGGGTGAGGAGGTGGGTGGTGTGGGGTGAGGGCCGTCCTCTCTTTCCGCTTTTACACTGTTCACCTTGTGCGGAAATGTAGAAACGTGAGCCTTTCCAAAAGTTCACTAGAATGTCTCCTCTGCATCCTTTGTAGACAAAACTCAGAAATAATGTCAACCACCCATGCTTCCAGACCCCCCCCTTTTTTTTTTAATGATTTCTCTAAGTAGTAATGGTTCCTATGACATTTGCGTAGGTTTATATGTATATACTTAGGTATTTATTGTTCCCTGCTTTCTTCCAACAATGCTGGTGCAGCATATACATCTTTCTAAGTGCTTTACTTCCATGTCCATATATCCACTAAACACTTCCACTCTGGTTGATAGTTAAGTGAGAACTGGTTACTGTTTTTTCACCAGTTTCAGGAACCATCTTTTTTGGTTCTGATTTTTCACCAGTTTCAAGAACTATCCGCTCGCTCTTCAACATTATTCATTGGTATTTGGGATTGTCTGTTTCTCCATTTATAAAATGGAAATCACAGGCAGTGTCTGATTTTTTTTTTTTTAAGTGTAACTTAATTTTTACCTTTCATAAAGGAGTACTCTAACTATGTGCCTCCAAAGCATTAAAAATACTAAAATGAGAGGGCAACATAAACGATTTCCTCTGGGCAGAACTCTGTTATGACGCACGGCAACAGAGGAGAAGCAGGTTTTTCTCTACTGATTTGTTTCACGGGATCCATGGCTAGCGTGAGGCGGGAGGAGGGCACCAAGGTTGACAAAGTGAAACTTGATGCCCTCAGAGCCACTGATCCCATGTTGAAGCACTAACTTCTAGAGACTTTAAGTGACAGAGAAGTTCAACTTCTGCTGTTAAGCCCCTACCGTTCGGATAGGCCAGTCCTTAGAGCGGAAAGCATTTTGAAACGATCCAGTCTTTGCCACGTACTTTTAGTTACTCATATAAGTGATCATTTTTATATCATTGCTCTCAGAAGTAAGACGAGTTTGGTATTTTAAACATGGAAGTTATTGTCTTTTTGTACCTCATGGAGCTGACTACACTTTGTATTGAATATCTTTAAAGTTTACTTACAGCAAATCCTAAATATTTCATTTGTACTCCTCTACTCAACTGTGCCTGAGACCATTGAGAGGATAAACATGATATAAATTTTTTTGAATGTCGTTTCTGGTTAAGCAAAAATAGTACTTCAGGTCTCTGTTCTCTATAATTGTTGAAACTTCGTGAATTATAGATTTTGTTCGAAATATAGTTTTACTGATCATAACTAAACTGCATCCATGAGGTATTTAAAACAGAAATAAGATACAGGTAGAAGGTTGCTCCATCTGTTTCATAACTGGGCTATCTAATGAATCGATGTGAATTCGATGTTACCTCTACAGATCAATTTGGAAAATTTTCTCCAGGCTCCTAAGCTCCAAATATCAGATATTCTCAGAGAGATCTGTCCACAGATGGAGTTGTTTCTTTTTCTTCTTTTATTTCCAGGGAAGTTTTTTGTATCTCAAAATTATTTATTCTAGAATGAGGGAATCCTATGAAATCTATATTCAGTTAGCCCCAACAGAGGTCAAGTGCAGGGGTTGGCAGACTTTTTCTGTAAAAAGGCCAGTTGAATGTTCCACTTTTGTAGGTCATAGGGTCTCAACTGCTACCACTCAACTGCTGTGGTAGCTCAGAAGTCACTGTCTGCAATAGGTAAATTAGTGGGTGTGGCTGTGTTCCAATAAACAATATTTACATCAACAGTTGGCAGCTGGATTTGGCCTGGGGACTATAGTTTACTTATCTCTGCTCTCAAAGTTCCATTTTAGCTTCACCAGCCTGCGCTTTCAAATATTGTTCTTGAGAACTATTAATATATGTTTCTTCCCTTATACATAATTGTGAGAATTCCTAATGGGAATTTATTTAGACATTAATGGAGGGACCTATGCAGAGCCTGCAACATCTCTGACTTGGAACCAAAAGCCCCCTCCACCCTGAGTCATTTATCCCTATTTTTTTTAAATTAATAGACTATTCTTTTTTTTTTTTTAACAGTTTTAGATATACAGAAAAACTGAGCAGAAAATTGAAAGATTTCCTATATACCTTCTGGCCAACAACCCCTCCTTCAATTTCCTTTATTATGAACATCTTACATTATTGATATAGTACAAATGTTACAACTGATGAACCAATATTGATAAACTCTTACTAACTAAAGTCCATAGTTTACATTAGAGTTTACTCTTTGTGCTGTGTGGTCTGTGGGTTTTGACAGATGTACAATGACATGTATACACCACTACAATATCATCAGGTAGTTTCACTGCCCTAAAAATCCCCTGTGCTCCACCTAGTCCTGCCTCCTCTTACAGCCCCAGCCAGCCACTGATCTTTTCACTATCTCCAGAAATTTCCCTTTTCAAGAACGTCATACAGTTGGAATCACACACACCTTTGCAGACTGGCATCTTTCACTTGGTAATGTTCATTTAAGGTACTGTGTGGCTCAATCATTTATTTTTATCGCTAAGTAATACTCCATCGTCTGCATTTGCCACAGTCTACTTATACTTGGTTGCTCCCAGTTTGGGGCAATTATGAATAAAGTCACCATAAATATTCATATACTGGTTTTTGTGAGGATATAAATCTTCAAGTTACTTGGGTAGATACCAAGGCGTATGACTATAGGATCGCATGATCACTTATCTTTTTAAAATACAACCTTTGCCATAAGAAAGGATAAATTAAATACTTACCATTTACATCGACGTGGATAGAACTGGAGGGTATTATGCTGAGTGAAATAACTCAACCAGAGAAAGACAATTATCATATGGTTTCACTCATATGTGGAACATAGGAAGAAGCACAGAGGATCACAGGGGAAGTGAGGGAAATCTGAATGGGAAGCATCAGAGAGACAAACCCTGAGAGACTCTTAACTACAGGAAACAAACTGAGGGTTGCTGGAGGGGGAGGGAGTGGGGGGATGGGTAATTGGGTGATGGGCCTGAGCACTGGGTGTTACTGCAACTGATGAATTATTGAACTCTACAACTGAAACTGATGATGTACTATGTGTTAGCTAATTGAATTTAAATTAAAAAAGAAAGATGCTTTCTACACAGAAAAATAAAACAAAAAATAAAATACAATATCATCACATCATCCCTTTGCTTGAAAATCTCCAGGCTCATCCTTGCTTGTTAGAAAATCACATCTGCACAGCATGGCCAATACAATCTGTGTTCCATCTTCATCTGACTGTAAAGAACTTAGCTTCTACACTCTGCCCAGGACTCCTGCCTCAGAGAGCTTCTTATCATTGTGATTTCCAGAATGCACTTCTTTTCCTTTCCATGGAATACCTTTGTCTTACCTCTTGACCTCACAAACTCCTAATCACCTTTCAAGGCCTTGCTAAGGAGTACCTCATTTAAGAACTTTTCCTCTTCTCCTAATCAGAGAGAGCTCTTCCTTTCTGTAGACTCTCGGTCTGTTGTGATGGCTTAGTATTGATAACCTCTACGAAAATGAAACTGAAACTCTAAGAGGACAGAATCTCTGTCTTATCTGTTCTTCTACTCCCAGTGTGTGAATTGCAGAGAAGAGACACTCAAATATTAGTTGACTAAACAAATGACTCAGATGGCATTGGGAAAACAAAAACAAAAATAGGCCCCCCAGTGTTCCCTATAAGTTTAATTCTCCACATACTACTAAGAGTTGGTTTCATATTAAGTGTGTTCATCTTGCATACACATTAGCCACCGTGCTGAGCTGACCACGTTGTACTTCAGGCTACCTTACTGTCCTATTGTTGTCCTGTCTGTTGCCCCACTGATTTGCCCAATGCAAACCACAGGATATGCATTTTGTCTCTCATGTGCAATGACTGGCTTAGGCTAGAGTTACTTGGGATGGGGACACAAAGTCAAAGTTATAAGAAATTTAAGCACAACATGGTCTTTGCCTCATTAACTGCAATCATAGTAGCCAATTAGACTGCAATTTACTCCTCCAAGATTATTCATACTCCCTCTGCCAACCTTTCCTCACTGTCCTTTTCTAGGGTGAAGTCAGTTTCAGAGACCAAGTCTGGCCGGTTTCTTAGTAGCTTCCTTCGATGCTATTTGCCAAGTGTCTTTATAAAGTATTTCCTTTCATTGTAATGGCACCCATGGAGCCATCTCTGCTCCAACACTCACCAGTTTCAAGACTGCCCTGCAGTTCCTGCTCCCTGACACTGGTCTGCCTCTAGCATTTCCTGCTTGTGACCCCCTACTTCCCCTGGTCCTCCTGTCACTCCAGCTCTTTGTTTCCATTAGTCGCCTTCTCAGCATCATACAAATTGTCACTCTTCTTATTTAAAACCCATCCCTCAAAATCTGAACCTTCCCTTGAAATATATATGTTTGTATATGTCCTGTTTCTTGAAAGAATTTTTTTAACTTACCATTTGTTTTCATCGTCGAAGGAAATTATATAGTCATCCTGGATTTTGTGTTATTCTGTATGTATTATATAGTTAAATAGACTCAGACACTGTATGAGACACTGTAGGCCAGCAAGGACTTTGAAATCTTCCACACTGGCAGTTGTGGGTTGGGCTACATGATATTGTACTCAAGCCAGGATAAGCATAGAAATCTCTATGTATTTTTTGTCTTCTGTCCATAGACATCAACCTCAGTACTTACCTTTTTAATCATTTCACAATAGTTCATAAATTTAAAAAAATCTGATAAGAAGCTCTTAGTTGGGCCATATTTTCAAATGTCCGTGTGAAGTAAAGGTACATACAACTCTACTTTGAAAAGTCATAAAGATTCTCAGATGCAACATCACGGCAACTCTTTATCCTATATATTTACATGGACAAAACACAAATGTGTCCTGTGACCCTATCAATATGAGAACTGATTAGCTACTGTTCATGGAGGCAGTAAGGTAAGGTTTCTCTTTTTTTTTTTTTTATGCCTTAAAAAAACTCCCTTTGATTGTGGCCAAAAAAACCACATAACATAAAATGTACCACTGCATCATTTCTCAGTATGGTTACATATTGCATTTGTGGAAATGTCTAGCAGAGCCAAAGAAATGCCTTAAATTTTCCTCTTTCAGCAACAGGCTCGCTGTTTCTATTTGCAGAACTCCGTGATTGATAAACAGATCTAAATCAGTTTGTTTTTTATTTTTCCATCTCCCTTAAAGTTATATGAATTCTACTAGACATTATTACAATTCTCCTCTTCCTTAGTCTTTTCATAAAAATAGTAGTTGGCATTTATTGAGTATACACTTGGCACCAAAACCATGCTGATTTTGTGTCCAATTTAATAATTCTGTAGAGGTAAGTATTTTGGAGGTTCAGTGAATTTTCCAAGACTATTATTAATTAAGAGGCCAGGATAGGAAAAACTAACATCTAGTTTCCACATCCTCGACCTCAACCCCTGTGTTATACTTGGGGAGGGGGTATGCACAGCTATCATTGGTGTTTGATCCTTACTGTTCTCTCCTGATGACTTCAGTGCACATACATTAAAATTTATTGATCTGATTCCGACTACTTCCTTAACTCTCAATTGATTGAATTGTCTTTCTCTGCATGTTTATATTGTCCTTAAAAGCGCTGTGACTCAGGGAGCACACTGTCCCTGGGGAGCGGGCACATGGGGGCTTTGTAACAAGGCGCAGAAATACTTGTTAATTTGTTTTCAATTTTCCTCCTCAGAGGGCCTACCATTTACTTGGCCTTTTTAGTTGCAACAGCAAATTGGACTGATTGAGTGAATGGAAGAACTAATCTATGAAACCAGACCTAAAAGCTTACCCAGTTCAATCTGGACAGATAAATGTGGCGAGTATAGGATCAAGTGTATAGATTAATGAAGGCAGGAGGGATACGCTGATGGAATTTCAGAGGTTGTTTTACTGTAACACCACATAAAAATGAAAATCCGTTTTAAAGGGGTTGGGTGAATTCATGAATGGTGATAAGTAAAAGCTCTTATGGAAACAAGTATCTCAGAGCCTACTTCTAACTGCTTGCCCTGATATCGGTATGAAAAACTGTGTTTCATAGTATTCTGAAAAAGTCACAAATTCAACTTCTTTTGGTATTTTTAGAATCATTCTTACATATTTAACTAATCACTGGGGATGGAATAGTTTTCTACCACAGTAAACCCAAGAGATAAACCTTTTGCAAATGTTTCCACCCTCAACCCGGAAGTCTATGATCGCCATCTTCCTCCTATGTTTTAGTGGTGATCTGGAAACCATGTTGTATGTTGACTGGGACTTTTAAAAAAAAAACTGTAAGACATTCAAGGAACCGTCCTTTGCAAATTCTAGCCCTTTCTCTTCCAATCCCATTTGCTCTGTAACTAATAATAGTTCCTCCATGTGATTTGTCTTTGTTAGAAAAATGCATTAAGTTTTACAGAGTAATCTGAAATGGAAAATACACACACACACACACACACACACACACACACACACAGGCTAGTTGAGGGAAAATAGTAAAAACACAACATGGTGGAAAATTACCCTATAGGTATTAGAAATAATAGTCTATAAAGGGACAGAAGGTACCATGTATAACTTATGTTATACACGTAAACTTAATTTTGCCCAAGAATACAAAACCGGAATGTCTGACCTTTCAGAAACAGCAAGGAACACACACAAAATGTCAGCCAGTTCCACAGGCAAGAAACCAGCACACTGAGCTTGCCATTCCTTCTCCCTTCGTTGCCGTGTACAATCAGAGAGTACTGGCTGTTTGACCTCCTAAAAACTTAAATCTGCCCTTTTCTCTCCATCTCCACGGGCGATGGCCTTTCCTGGCACTGCAGTAGACAAACCAGCGTTCTTGTATCCAAAGTGACTCTGTTGTTTTCCATTTTTCACACTTCAGCCATGGTGTTTCCAAATGCCTGACTGACTGCGGAATGCTCTTGCCTAAAAACTTTTAGTCTCTTCCCATTGTCTGGAGAGAACGACCAAAACCTGATCATGACCATGTGGTTTGGCTCCGGCCTAGCCCCCAGACCTTCACTCCCTCTTCTGTTTCCTTCACACTCTGCATTCTAATTTCACTGTTTTCAGTTTATCCTGCAAATGATCTGTTTCTGCTCCTGCCCCAGGGCTTTGCACAGGATACTGCCCTTTCTGGGAACATTCTTCACCTTGCTCTAAACCTAGTTAGGTTATAATGATGTTTCAGAGTTCAACTCAGAGTGTAGTATTTTCCCTTACCAACCCAGGCAAGGTCAGATTTCTTTGTTTCATGTTCTCAGAGAAATCATTCTTTTTTTCATAAGAACTTGTCTTATTTTGTATCAAGAGCAGTGACTGGTAGATACTAGGAACTAAATTTTCATTGGATAAATGAATGCATGGCTTTTAGATATAATGGAACATAGAATAATGGAAACTTGTTTCCGTGTGTCCACAATACTCAGATTTTCAAACATATTAGCTCATAGCTGAAATAGGAAATCTAGTCTTTAGAATGGTAGTTGTCTGGTTTTGCTTTGTTTCTTAGTAGATGCAATTCTTCCCATTTCATAGTGTCATACACTCAACAACCTGGAGAGTAGGAGAGTATCATTCACTAATGCCTACAACATTTCATGCTATTACACGAAATGACAGTGCTAATTCATTTTTTTAAAGATTTATTTATTTATTTATTTGGCAGGCAGGGATCCCAAGTAGGCAGAGAGGCAGAGAGAGAGAGAGGTGGAAGCAGGCTCCCTGCTGAGCAGAGAGCCCGATGTGGGGCTCAATCCCAGAACCCTGGGATCATGACCTGAGCCGAAGGCAGAGGCTTTAACCCACTGAGCCACCTAGGCTCCCCTACAGTGCTAATTTAGAGAGAATTAAATCCACAGCAGGCCAGCTTTGGTGGCCTCGACTTCCTCTAGGTAGAGTAAGCTAGTCCTGGGGTGGCATTTTCCTCTCCTCAGGTGCTCAGCTTCCCCGGAATGTACCGTCTCTCTTCTTGCTTTTCTGGTCTCTATCTTCCGTGTTTGTTTGATGTCTGTCCTCATGTGTTAACTTTTGGAATCATTGAACGAGTTGTTACCCAAATCTGGGAAATCATGTCCAATGTGTTACTAGCCAATAAAGCAAAATCAAAAGAAAGTAATCCTCAAGTTTTCATCTTCGCGCGATGTGGGCCTCCTCTGTGCTCCACACAGTCAGTGTTGGTGAGTCTCGTCAGCTCCCAACTTCTGTCTTAGTCCAGTAGGATGATTTATTGGATCCTCTGGGGGAAAAAAATGAAGCCCCTTCAATTTGATCCATATTTTAACATCATTTTTATAGCAAATAAATATTTGCTAAGTAGTAGCATTATGCACATAAAATATCACGTGGGTAGAAATAAAAATATCTCATCCATTGCTTAGTGGGGCTTGTGCCCTCTGAGTCTCAAAATCATCACCTGTGACACGAGCTTTGACATGCTTTTTTTCCTTCTTAAAGCATTTTTAACAACATTATTGAGTCAAAAAAAAAATACATGTGAATGGTCTTTGGAAATCATAAATCTCAATATATGTTAATGTTATTCCGTAAATATGGTATTTTAGGATATCGTAGAGCCTACTGATAGTTGCTTTATTTTTCTTTGGAAACTTGCATTTTAAAGGTTGGATAAACTGGTACTCTTGATGGTTTGGTTTGCTTTGCTTTTTATTTATACAAGTAAATGGTTCTTACTAGGTATGTTTTATTAGGAAACCTCTACAGCACATGCACTTAATACCAAGAAAAATTCAATGGAAAGGTCTAAGTGAAGATTTTAAGTGGGGTTTAAAGAAAGGAAAGTAGGAAAAGCTTGCAGATGTGTGTAGAAATTAGCCTACAGAGAGAAGTTTGTCAAGTCACAGAAGTAGTATTAAAATACAGTTCAGGGAGTTAAGTACAAGAAAAACTGGTGAAAACAAGGAAGTATTTACCCATAGAATTAGGCAGAGTAAGAGTCACAGCTAAATATTTGACGTTTTATACTCAGTTACTCAAGATAATGGGCTGAGAAGTGCAAAGATTTGAAAGGACAAGATGATAAAGGAAGAGTGAGGAAGCAGGTGGGATCTGGTAGAACATGGCAAGAGACTGAATACCTCCATGCTAACTAGGCTAACCTCATTAATTTTTTTTTTTTTTTTTTTTTGTGCACAGCAAATTCTGCTTGTTTTGACTAACAAAAATTCTAGTGCAATGACTGAAAATGTTTGCTACCATCAGTATAAAATCTTTTTCTAGTTGGATGTGAAAGAGCTGAGTATCTTTCCCCAGCCTTTGTCCCATTTGGGAATGTCTTTGTTGCACCCCTCCCCCACCCACACCATCACCACAGCCAACGGTGCCCAGACTCTGGGAACACAGATTTTGCTATTTTTTCCCCCCAGTTATCTTGGAAGCCCTTAATTGTGCAATCTTCTTCCGTAAGTGCTATCTCCCTATATTTCTTTATTCTCTTTCAGGGATAGGTGATACCTGACAGCACCAGACCAGGTACAAGTCCCATTCCAAACCCAACTCTCTGGAGACATAAGGGAAAAGTGATGAAATAAGTTAAGAATAAAATAAATGCTACAGCTGATAATGTTTAAATAATTTATCCAAATGCACTCAATCATCTTTTCCAGTCCTTTCTTTCTTTTTTTTTTTTTTTAAGATTTTATTTATTTATTTGACAGACAGAGATCACAGGTAGACAGAGAGGCAGGCAGAGAGAGAGAGGTGGAAACAGGCTCCCTGCTGAGCAGACAGCCCGATGCGAGGCTCGATCCCAGAACCCTGGGATCATGACCTGAGCCGAAGGCAGAGGCTTTAACCCACTGAGCCACCCAGGCGCCCCTCCAGTCCTTTCTTGAGGCTCATTCACTGAAGGAGGAAATTTGTTCTGGAACTGTCTTAACTTGCCTTGTGGTCACCCTCATTGTTATCAAGTCACATTCCTTTCTTGGGTTCCCTTTTACAACCATATTGGGTTGACCAGTGGCATAACTAGTGGAGACTCAGAGAACCCAAAATGAAGTTCTGCTCTGCATAAACTCTTCCCAAGATGTTTCACTTTAATGCCATAATTTGTTAAAAGGAATAAAATAAGATCATGCATGTAAAGCATTTAGCATTGTGAGTGGCTTAAATTAATAAATAGATAAATGTTAATTATTACTCAGATGCACTTTAGTTTTCCTTTAACTAGATTTATAGTCCCATCTAAGCCAGTCTTTAATATACCAGTGTTCCCCAGACATGTGTGGTAAAGGACAATAGTTTTCTTTTTATTTTTGATCTTTTACAGAAAATATAAGAAAAAATATAATTTATGTAATTCTTATATAAAAATATAAGAACATGAAATTACTAGAAAAGTGTTTTTAAAAATACGAAATAAGTGCTCAGCATTTTTATTTTTATATTCAATAGATATAAAAAATACTCTTAAATTGTTACAGAAGTTTGTCAATGTTGTTGCTCCATTTCTGTACCGGTTTCCTTGCAGACCAGGAATAAACAATTGGTAGCTGGGCACAGGTCCCTGAACCATTCTTCACATAGTATTATGATGGAGACTATGTAATATATTTTATTATTTACCTTTCAAATGAAATAACCCTATTTCTAAAATGTTTTAAAGCATTCACTGACATTGTCATGGTGAGTTTATATATAAAGTTGGTTTCATTTGATATTTCTGCTGTAACAAAATTACAAATCACTAACTGCATCTGTAAAAGTCTTAAAATGGAAGATGAGGCAGCACCGATAATCCAACTTTGAGACGTCACTAAGCCCTGTTTTGATGAAGCTTCGGAGTATCTGTCAGACCAAGAAACTTGCATATATCCCTGTGTGCATGTGTTATCTGTTGACGTCATTCACTCAGCTCTTCCAGAACATTTTTTAAAAACTAGTAACAGCACTTTTTCTGGATTTGATTACGTACATTCAATCTGATTCCCTTCCCATAAAGCACTGTCAGTTTCACGTTTCTCTTTAAGGTAAAGCTCAGCAGAGTTAGCATATGACCCCGCATGTGTTGGAGAAGTAAACCATTGGGAAGCTGATGTGTGACAAAACAGCAGGACGCATTTGATCCGAGAGCTCAGTTTTACTCACAACACCACCCACTATGACACCCTCATCCCATTCGAGCCCTGCCCTCGGGAATTTATGACAGCCATGGATTGTGTTTTTCTAGGGGGATGGTTGACAACAGATGGCAGCCAACCCGATTTCCATTTTGTTCAATTTTTCTTTAATTGACGAATGGGGGATAAAGTTGTGCACAGGCTGGGTGAAGGGGAAAAGAGATTCATTTTGAATTACTCATGTTTTTACACTCTTAAGAATTTACTTTTTCGTCTCCTTACAATTATATAGAGAGATATGTCACCTTTGCCAACATGATAGCTTACGTCATTCATTACTATTTTCCATCTATATTTTCTTCCACATGTAGGCATAGATAAAAAGATCAGCAGATAAAATACATATTTTCTTTTAGTTGAAGGAGTAATTCCGTTGAATTAGCAGTTATCTGTATCAGTTATCAGTTGGCTTTCTGTAACCATGTAACACGGCACCACAGGAGATGATGTGTAGTAGAACAGTTAAGCATGTATGGCTGGTGCATGTGGGGTCAGGCGCAGCTTAGCTAAGTTGCTCTGTAGATCTCGTGCAGGACTTGAGTGTGTGTCTGGAAATAGGCTAGTGTAGGTTGAACATAGGTTCCCCTATGTCTGTCTTCAAGCAGGCTAGCCCAGGCATGCTCTCATGGCTGTGTACGAGGTGGAAGAGGCAGGCCAGGTACACAAGAGTTTGTGGAACCTCTACTTTCTTCAGCTTTTATTTGTTTCTATTTGGGAGGACATGTTAAATTACATACTAAAAGGCGTCGATCCAGGGGAGGGTGAAGAATACGGGCCATTTTTACAACTGATCACGTATCTAAAAAAGTAAATATTTTCAGCTGAACAATGAGTAGGAATAGTTAAATATATTTATCCTGATGAAAAATGTATTTGGGCAAGCTGCTTAACTCTATGATCAGTTACTTCATTTCTAAAGTGAAGATAATAATAGCACCAATTCCATAGAATTCTAGTGAGGGTTAAATTCATTGATTATGTAAAGTATGCAGCCCAGTGCCTGGTGCAGAGTATATGTAAGTAAGTATTAGTAAAAGTTATTAACATTATCATTATCATCATCGTTATAATGTTGAAGATTTCACTGTTGTGCGACAGGTATGTGGGGATGATGTATGATTGTATCAATACTTTCTTAAGCGTATTTATTTTGTAAGTTTTTTGCTAATATTTATAACACTGATACCATCTGTTCATGTTACAAGCGTTATTATTTTCAGAATTTACCCATGCCTATATTCTAGAGAAAACAGATTTAACATTATAGAACCAGTTGGCACATATTTTTATTTATAATCTTAAAATGTCTTACTCAAAGATGTCTTGTAAATACTTCATATTTTTATTTGTTTCTATTTTCTTGCTTTAATAAATTTTATACTAATGTTAAGGAAGGGTAGCAAGCGTAATGGTTAATACCAGTTTAATTGATATTTTCTAAAAATTTTGTGAACCTTTATTAATTTATTAATGGTAATAGGAACATATTCCAATGCTTCCCAGGCTCTAATATGCTTAGAGATCACCTGTAGTCTTGTTAAAATGCAAATTCTGATTTAGTAGGTCTGCAGTGAGGCCCCGGATTCTGCATCTCTCACAAATTCTCAGGTGAAGAAGTTGTTATGTAGTCCCTGAATAGCAAGGAGGTACATATATTCTTCTTATGTATATAGTTAAAAGTTCTTATATATGTATATATAATACATATGAAAATATACAAAAGCACAGTTATATTAATTAATTAATTAATTTAATTATTCAATATTTAATCGTTATAATAAATAATTATGTTCTTGCCACAATTCTAAACAAGTATGTCATTTAAAAAAATATTTATTCAATATAATATAATAAAGTAAAAATATATTTAATAAATAAATCAATTAATATGTCTAAAAATAAATCTTTTATTTATTTATAATATCTCTAAATGTCAAATAGCTTCTTTCTTGGCCAAAAAAAAAAAAAAAAGAAAAAGAAAAGAAAGAAAAAGAAAAGAAAATGTCTTCATTTACAATTTTTTTCTCAAGAAACTACTTAAGTAACAGCTTTTGGATCTACAAATCGAAGTCAGGAGAGATTTCTTTGTTGGTGAGAATATACTGGGAAACCACTGGGGCCTGTAATCAAATGAAAGCTGTTTCTTAAACCCAAATGTAATTATGTTTTAGTCTGAAGTACATGCACAAACAATTGGCTAATATTTTTCTTCCTGTGGGCATTCGTCATAGTCTAATATTATGAATATTTGATTGTGTAGAGTTTCAGATAAATACGTTAGTCAACTCGATTATCTGCTTTTGAGTGTTAATTACAAATTCTGTTTTGTCACTAAGTTCACTACTGTAAATTCTTCTAAAAGGTCAGAACATTCTTCCCTTTTATGTAATCTAAGGGGTGCTCCCCATTTTTTTAAAGATTTTTTTATTTATCTGAGAGAGAGAGAGAGAGCGCGCGCGCAAGAGGGGGTAGGAGCAGGGGCAGAAGCAAACTCTCCCCTGAGCAGGGAGCTCGACGCAGGACTCCGGGATCATGACCTGAGCCAAAAGCAGGCCCCCAACCAACGGAGCCAGCCGGGCGCCCTTCACCTTTCTTTTTCAAATGCTGGCCGGAGTCAGAGCAGTATCATTAAAGCATATATCATTGATTCCAAAGCTACAGAAGGTGAAGGAGAATGAGATAATTTTCTGTTGACTCCAGGATAAATTCTAGTAGATGAGATCTCTGAAGAGTAGGAAAGCAAGAACAAAACCAAGAATTCAGGTTAGGTGGATCTTTGGAATTCCCGTATGTAGGAATGTCTGTAGTGTTGAAACCTAGAAGGAATAATTAAACCACTAGTTCCCTGTCCATAATAACAGTGAACATTTGAGTGGCACTTTGCGATTCTATGTAGAGCTTATAAATATAACTATCAACATAACTACAGTTTACAACTCAATGTTGTAAATGTATAGTTTACAAATCACTTTGCACCTCTATTATCTTATTTGACATTTGCAAGAAACCTTTATGATTTGTTACTGATCTTCAAGGAAGAACTTGCAATCTGAGGCTCCCTCCTCTCAGCTTGGGGAACTGAACTCCAAAGTTCAGGGTCGGGGTCATTACTGAGATGTTGATGGGAGGGTACTGAGCTTTTGATGACTCTGAAATATAGAGCTTAATAGAATATGAACAGCAATTACTTATTGTGTATTTATTACTTTACAATTACTTATTGTGCTACAGGCTAGTACATGTCAAATATTTCTCTACCCTCTCTTTTTAATCCATTGGAGATTTGCCCTGTATTCTAATAAATGCTGTAAATGTATCTGGAATGCCTAATTTTTATGTTTTCCTTTGGAAATAATGGAGGTGTAGATGCCATTGGTAGGCAAACTTGCAGATACTAACCAAAACGTAAATTTTCTTTTGGTCCTAGATAGATGCTGGGATGAAAGCAATTTACAGGCTACTACTTGCGTATCTTTACCAGAAACCCCAGTGCATAACACACCTTTTGGGCTTTTCCAGCGACGAAAGTCATGAAAATTCCCACTTAAATGGTTTACATTTGTATACATGAAAATAAGTGCAATCCAAGTTCAATTTGGGAATACATAGCTCTTCAGTAATTTGAAATGAGATGAATAGCCCCTCCCCATGTGTCTCGGTTGGGACGTCCTCAAAATGTACCTGAGAGCAGAGTTGGCAAAATTTTTTGGCAAATCACCACAGAGCGAACATTATAGACATTGCAGGCCATACGAGCTCTGTCTCGACAATTCACCCCTGAACTTTAGAGTGTGAGGGTGGGCAGCTGTGTCTGGCCCTTAGTCTGTAGTGTGCTGGACTGAGACCCTCACAGTCACTCCTAGTTCTTGGGTTATGGTTATCCTGAGTTACTGGCTCTTCGCTAGTTCTGGGTTATGGAACAGGGGTCTTTCCTTCCCTATGCCTCTTCTTTCATCCTGAACCGGGAAGCCTCAGGAGAGGAATTCTGCAACACAGATGATGCGTTCAGTTCACCACAACCACAAAGAAGGAGATACGAAATATTTGTCTATTTGTTCTGTTTCTCCGTCCTCGAGTGGATGATGGTGTCTGGCAGTGGCACAAATTAATAGTGAGGCTTCTGCTGGGACTCAGCTGTCTGTCGATTTTGTTGTGGTGTCGGGGGCTCTGCATGTAGGCAGGCAAGACGAGGAAAAGACACTTCAAACTCCATTTCTGCTTTGTTTCGGCACTTTCTGAGAGTTTCTATTTAAGCTGAAATTTAAATAAGCGTTCTCATATTATCACGGCTGGTTTTAGAGAATCTTGCTGGCGCTCTCATCGGATTACTCAAGGATATTGGAGCCATACGGTCGGTTAGGGCTGCGATGCTAAGCCAACTGGGGTTCCTTCTTTCTTCAGCACTTTGGCTCCTCTATATGGGGGGGGGGGTCTCACACTGCAGGCTCGTGGGCTCTGTCTCCAACCCGTGATCTATATGCTGTCGAAAAACAAAAACAAGAACTAAGACATAGCTGCCACCACGAAAAGGAAATTTTAGAAACCCGATTTTCTTTTTTCCTTTGGAAAACCAGACTTAACTGAAGATCTGAGGTTTTTCTTTTCTACCCTTCTGTCTCTTCAACACTGAGCCCGACAGTAGGGGGCGCACGTAGCCTCCTGATGGTGTCTTGATCACAGCAGCCCCTTCACTGGAGCCCACCTGCTCAGGAGAGGCATAGAGTTTGTGACCCCTGCTGGGCACATGTGCCCTAGGGACCTCATCAGTGACAGTGCCCACCTGTGGGACTTCTCACACCATCTGTCCCTCTAAAGCATATTGTGGGACTCGGACACGAATCTGTGACTGGGTTGACTGTATGGTTATTACCGAGAGCAGGCATGTTTATGGGTTATGTTTTGTTCATTTGCTCATTGCCACATTTTCCCCACAAGTAAATATCTTTCAGAAGTCAGTCCCAAGAAAAAGAAAAGATTTTCTCTCTTCCGAATTTTTAGAACATACAGACTTTCTGTTTCCATCTGGGACACCAGAAGGTTCATAACTCAGTTTAACAATGCATCATAATTCTGGAGATATTTCTCTCCTTATTTGATAATTATATTAATAGTAGTTACAAAAGTGAACACAAATATACACGTTGCACAATTTATCTTGCAAGAGACTGGGCTTCAACATGTCAGTGTATAAGTGTTACTATTGTCTCAGAAACATTCTCTGTGTTGACAATAGATGTGTATCCCTAAAACACGAACCGGGCTATGTCATTATTCCCTTGCTTACTCAAGAAGGGATGTCTACATATCTACCTCTTGCTCATAAGAAGTCTATGTAATTATCAGGGTGCCCAAGACCCTATCACATTTCTCTAATCTGCCTTCCTGTCCATATATCTGTGAAGTCGCTGGCCCAGCTCCCAGAAGGAGAATGTGGAATGACTTCCTCAGAAACCCCAGAAACAAACATTTCATCCAAAAAGACTTAGTGTCAGATGTCCTTAAGGTATACTCTGAGTACAAAGGACTTATTCCCCATCAAGGATCTTCATTTTGTTTCACGTGCACCTTAGAGAAAAGACTGTGCATATCTCATTTGCCGATGGGAGTGCCATCATCCTGCATCAAGGCATTGGGGACCAGATGGGAGTAAGGGTTGACTTCTCTGTGGAACTGCTTTTCTAGCTGGAGGCCTGGTGTCTCCAGGTAAAAGTCAGTCAATGATGTGGCTCAACGGGTCAGCTTTTCTCCACTCCACTCCCAACTGGATTTGAGATGAGCTTTAACTGGTCTCAAATAATTTACTTGGATGCCTTGGCCTGCCTTGATAAAAGACAAGTGACACAAGGGAGTCTAATTTGTCATGGAAGGTGCACGTTGAAACAATATGTTGTCTTTATTAGTCTTTTGGGGACAAGCCAGCTAGTTTTACAGCATTCCGCTTTATTTCCCTCATCATGACGTGTGAACACGCACCCCCTTTGTCAGTCTTCCTTCTGCAGCCTGGCCTGATTAACTCCTCGAGTCTGTTGTTTATTAGCAGAAGTAATGGGGTGATATTTGGAAAAATAGGATTTAGTGGAAAGCCAGAACATTTATTTAGATGGGATCTCATTCAAACCTGAGCTAGCATCATCTAGAAGAAATGAAGGCCTACATAAATTCCTTTGGGAGAGTCTAAGCCCATTTTTTGGCTACTTTTAATCTCATCAAATTAATCACTGGATCTGTTATCTTCATCATGAAAAGAGTTTGCCATTAACAAAACCTGTTCCTCTTGGAAAACTATTAGCTTTCAGCGAATTAAAGTAATAGGGCACTCTGAATAAATTGTATCCCGCAAGAGACACCATTTGTTAATTCACACCCTCATGGGAAATATTGAAAGAACCTTTCTACACGCAATATTGTCACATTCCTTATTATGGTTAGCATAACTTTAACTCTGACGAGTTTTATTTTTAGTCCCTAAAGGATGTGTTTTTCAGAGTGTGTACAGAAAATAATGTTTTTTTTGTTGTTTTTTTTTTAAAGATTTTATTTATTTATTTGACAGAGAGAAATCACAAGTAGATGGAGAGGCAGGCAGAGAGAGAGAGGAGGAAGCAGGCTCCCTGCTGAGCAGAGAGCCCGATGTGGGACTCGATCCCAGGACCCTGAGATCATGACCTGAGCCAAAGGCAGCGGCTTAACCCACTGAGCCACCCAGGCGCCCCAGAAAATAATGTTTTAAAAGAAAAGAAAAGCAAGTTATTTTCTGTAGTCATAAAACTCTATTAAGGTGAATTTTTTTTTCAAGTACAGTGGTATTTTTTAAAAGATCAGTGACAAGAAAGCTCTGTTTTTGCATTTGTGTTTCATATATATAAAATAGCACAGTGTTGAACTATTTAAAATGACCACAAAAACAATTTAAGTGGCTTCTGTGTCTATAACAGGGAAGACTGAATTTTTAAATTATTATTATTTTTTAAAAGACTATTTATCAGAGAGAGGGAAAGCACAAGCAGGGGAACTGCAGGCAGAGCAGGCAGAGGGAGAAGCAAAAGCTCCCCGCTGAGCGAGGACTCTGATGCAGGACTGGGTCGCAGGACCCGGGGATCTTGACCTGAGCAAAAGGGGGAGGCTTAGCCAACTGAACCACCCAGGCGCCCCTTAAATTGTCAGTTAAGGTTTATAAGTGTGTGAAGCCGCTCTTGAATATTTATGTCATTAATGATACTCATAAGGTAGTGAGCTTTGTGCTGTCCACTAGTGGGGACTGTAGCACCGAGAGTCATGGCACTTAATTCATGTTACCCTTTCCAGAAAGGCCGGGGGTGGGGGGGGGTGGCGGTCAGGGAAGCTTCTGATGTTTCTCTGTAAGAATTCCAGTGGGGCTCCAAAGCATGGAATGAGGTCATTATTTCCAGCTCCTGTCCCTACGGCCGGCCGACTGACGCAACATCCAGCCTCGGCTCTGGTGGCTGGTTAGCGAGCCAGCTGACCCTCCCAGTTTTAGTGTGAAGTTTCAGATTGTGTCTTTGTAGGTAAAACCTCTCCCCCTGTCATATCAGTGATCCAGGGCATGGCTAGCGGCTATCAGGTTAACATATTCCTTTGGAAATATCGCAAATAGGTGATCAAATATCATAAATATAAATTTTATTTTGTTTAGCCTAAAATGAGCTAATCATATAAAGTATATGATGCTACTTTAACGTGCTTTTTCTGGTTATACTCTGGTTGAACCAGACGGTTCTTTTGGCTCACGTCTCCTAGTTTCCTACGAAAGGACACGCGTACTCTTGCTAATGCATGTTCCCCCCAGGAGCAGCAGATCCTTCTCTGTTCGTTGTATATTGAAAAAAGTCCCCGGACAAACATCCATGCAGGACCAGGTGCGGCCGGTGATCCCTGCCCCAGGGCCGACTCCTTCAGCCTAGTGGACAGGTTTCTGGAGGGAAGAAGAAAAAGTTCAGAGAAACTCCCATTGTTTTCTCTAACTGTCATTTCTTCCTCTTCTCTCGACAGGAACTTTTTACGCCTGAATGCAAGTTTAAAGAATCTGTTTTTGAAAACTATTACGTAATTTACTCATCTATGCTGTACAGACAACAGGAATCTGGTAGAGCCTGGTTTTTGGGATTGAATAAAGAAGGGCAAGTCATGAAAGGAAACAGAGTAAAGAAAACCAAACCAGCAGCTCATTTTCTACCCAAGCCATTGGAAGGTGAGTGTTATGTGAACATCATCCCTCTCGGTCTGTGACACATTTATTTTTCCCCATTGCTAACTCTACACTGGCCCCAAGGAACCCTCATGGAATGCTAGAGATTTTCCATATCTTGATCTGAGTGGTGGCCACACAGATGTCTACTTAAGGGATGAATTTAAGATTTGTACACTTCACTGTGCATATGTGTGTGTTTATATATTTTATAGACATATTATACATACATATATACACAGATTGACAAATATATAAAAATATATCACATATATCCATATATAGCTAAGTTTCACAAATTATGGAATGCAAGTATTTTCCCATTTTGATGGTATCCAGCTGAAAGTCATCACATCCTTGTGAATTACTATAATTACAGAAAATGAGCTAATCTCTTGGCCTTTAAAGAGCTTGCTGGTGTCACCTGTCCCTTCCAGAGTGAACTTGGGTGTGGCACCTCCTTCTTTAATAGTCACTCGTAAACAATGACACCTTCACTTTCACTTTTATCAGACTTTCAGAGAGCAGGCTATAAAGCGTTGCTAATTAATCAGAAACTCCTGCACCTTTCTCGTTAAGGATTCTGCCAGGAGTGCCCTTTACCTTGTCGTTAATATTTGAGAACTAGAAAAAAAAAAATTGAACATGAGGCATTTCAAAAATGTTGTCTAGTCAAATACTTTTGTTTACCTTTGGCAGAAAAGCAGATCTACGAAAACTAAATAAACACTTTCATCTAACTTAGTTTGATTTTCTTTTTTTTTTTTTTTTTTTGTCCCTAGAAGAAAGGTTTAGCCATCAAGAGAAAATGTATATTGATTTTCTCTATACATGAATCCATCTTCTCTATATAGGAATAAGATAATTCCAAATATCAAAGGTTAATTATTAATTATTTGTGGATGTATAATTCAGCTTTCAGTTTGCCTATGTTTGGAAAACCATTCTTGTTGGTTAAACCATCTTTGTAATTTAACAATGATGACTTACTATCCCCTTAACTAGATTTGCCTACAGAACAAGCCATTGAAGCCTAGACAGTTAGCCATGGGGGCCTATCCTGGATAAGAAAAATCATGCCAGAGTCTGAAATATGAGTGAATTATTCTCACTATATGATAGATTACCAGACAGAGTAGAAATAAGAAATGAGAGGGTTTTGCTGTCCTTCCAAAGTAACACCTCTGTGATCTGGCCTTCCTGTTTTAATTGAACTGAGACCATCAGACTCACCAATATTCAAATGCAAGTGAAACATTTGAAAACTATGTCCATAAATCTTGTTTATCTGCCACTTCACTTTGTCTCTTTATGTTAACCTTTGTTTTGAATATGAACAGATATGAACTAACTCAATTCTAAAACCTTATCATCTAGCTGCATAAATGTAACGAAAACCAAAAGAGCCTTTATGTCCCCTAACTGAGGCCCAAGCTGGAGACCAGCTGCTTTTGTCTATCTAGCAGGAAATATCTAAAACCGAGATGTGGTGTAATAGTATCACTTGGCATCTGAATCACACACTGAAGAGTTGTGTGTATGTGTGCGTTGTGCATTTGTGGATTTCTGAGGCAGAGAGAAACAGTGTTTTCAAATAATTAGCAGACAGAAGTCCCCTAAAAACAACTAAGAGGGTATTATCATGATGGGGGTTATCACATAGTGTAATTTATAGAGGAAGATTAATTTCAAACCTTCAAAACCCCTACAGGATGTACATTATATGATTGGAAACATTAGGGCAAATTAGGTACTTGAGTAATTGTTGATGCTCTGGGCATTCATTATAGGCTTCACCATGTGGACAGTCAAGGTTAATGCTCTGATGCTATTGTCTCCTAATTGAATTAGGAGTGGGAGTGAGAGATCGGGAAGCACTTCAAAGACCAAGATTAATCCCTTCTAGTACCTTGCTGATGGCTCTCACACCGGTCTGGTGGACACATGAGCTTTCAAAGCCATGTGAGAATCCACATGGGGTGTGGACGCGAGCTCTGTGTTCCTGCCACACTGAGCGTGGATGGTGCCTCTGACAGTCCACTCGCCTGACCGTGAAGAGACGGAGTCTCTTTATAACACAGCCTATAAAGAAAACTACTCTGCAAAGCCTAAAAAGTGGGCTAGACGGCTCTAACTCACTAGTGTTTAGGACGGCAGGCGATTCTAACTCTGCTGATTTCCCCCAAGTCAGCCTTACACGTCCTTGCACAGGATCCCCTAGAGTCCGTTTCCGAGCAGCCGGATCCGCGGCGGTGATTAGCGGCGCCCCCGGACGCCCCCAGCTCCTCGGGGCTCACTCGCGCCTCGCTCCCACCTGCCGTCTGGCCATTCGCGGCTCCGGCCTTATTTTTAACAAGCTACAAGGAAACGAGGCATAAAAACACAAAATGCCCCGCCCGTGCCTTCAGTTTCCATGCCGGGGGGGGCGGGGGGGGGGGGAGAGGACATCTCGAGACTGATCCCCAGAAGGCCCTGGCTTCAGGGAAGTGAGCTCCTGGTCGTTGCCAGCGGTAGTTTGGAAGTTGACACTAGTGTGACCATGTTGCTTTTGAGAGAAAAATACGGTCATGATCTAGGGGGTACCTACCTGGCCTCGAAAACATGCACGGGAACGAGGGGTTCAGGGGTTGACATCGGTGCACCCGGGAAGGGAAGTCTGAGTTTTCCTGGCTGTGCAAAGAGAACTAGGTGAAGTGTCGCCTGTGGCCCCCCCATTGTGTGTGTGTGTGTGTGTGTGTGTGTGTGTGTGCGCCTGTGTGCACTTTATAGCTGAGGCCCCCCAAAAGGCCGTAGCTCCCCCTTACACGCCCTGCCCTAGACAACACCCCCACCCCACAGGCACCCATGTCGTATCCCGGCTCTGCTGTCGTGGGCGGCGGGAAGTGACGGCTCCAACAGCCACCGCCTCTGCCGCGCGGGGTGGCTTGACTGCCGGCGCGAAGGGCCTAGGCCATGCTTGAACCTAACCAGGTCCTGTCTCCTTCCCTCCGTCCCCCACGGCCTGCCGCCCGCGCCCAGTGGCCATGTACCGAGAGCCATCCTTGCATGACGTCGGCGAAACGGTCCCGAAGGCCGGGGTGACGCCCAGTAAAAGCACAAGCGCGTCGGCGATAATGAATGGCGGCAAACCAGTCAACAAAAGTAAGACGACATAGCCAGATCCTCACAGGTGTTGTGACGGACCCGCCCCGAGCACGGTGGAGCGGTTTATCCTTTGCCAGACATTCCCGCGCCCGTGGCCGAGCAGCGGCCGCAAGGAAGCCGCGGCCCGCTCTCGGCCGCCCCGAACTTCTTGGTTGCAAGCGGATAAACCTCCCCCTGCGGCGCCCCCAGAACAAGAAGACACCTGGATAACCAGCTCAACTCAGACCATGGAATGCCCTACCAGATATGGAATGCCTTTTTAATCTCTTTTCTGTGACTGTGACGGTTCATGAGAATGACATACTTCACAAGTACACTCGACACCTTGCCTGCTGACAGCTACCCATAATCCTTTTTGAGTCCTGTTCCAGCGACATCCATGTGTTTCAGTTCGATTTTGTAGCACACGAATACTACTGAGTAATTTCTAGTTAGACGCTGTAAACCCGTGCTATTATGGATTTCTCTGCTCCCCGTTTTTCTAGGGCTGCTCGCTCTACTGTCCGTGACCTTTCGCAGGGACTGTATTCCTCTAAACCTTCAGTGTGCACTTGGCCTAGTTTGGAGAGCGATCAGGGAATCGGGAAGCCTTCTAAACCTGTCATTACAAATCGCACCTATAAAGATTAAGAGCGTTGTCTCCGGCTCCCACTATCGATTAAACACACTTAGATGCTCTATCCAGTAGCGGATACTGGGCTCCTGAGGTCGGCGCTGCCGGGGTGAGAAATGGGTCAAACACAGTCCGGGGGGAAGCTCTCTACGATACGTGTTTGACATCCCCCCATAGTTTCTTTGTGTGTGTGTGTGTGTTTTATACATATCACAAGCTTACTGGTAATGGTAACATTTGCCTTGCCCAGCGAGCAAGACCCACTGGTTTTTGAGAAAGTGGGTCCAAAGAACTCTGTAGGCCTTGTAGGCCTGATTAAGGTTCATTTTTCATCTACTGATCCTCATTATTTGGGAAAAAAGGAAAAAAAAAAAAAAGAAAATTCAATAATTACAACCTACAAGAATTGCGCTACCTAAATCCATTTCCCGTATAATCCTACCTATTTTTAATGAACCGAACTGAATGCCATCCCCGGTTTTGGCTGCGTTCCACTCATACTCAGCAGAGCATGGGCAAGGCGGCTGTTGTGTTCTTTTCTGCAGCAGCAATGCAAACGTTAGTTATAAATTAGACTTTAATATTTTTGGTGTTTAATGACAAGTTTTTAAACTGGACATATTAGGAAAAACTATTTTTTTTAGCTCAGCATGCTGAGCCCCGGTACCGTGTATCTCACCACTCCATTCCTGTCACTCAGCTTCTCGGGGCCCCGGTTGCCCAGTGGCTGGGGTGAGGTGCCTTGCCGTGAGCTCAGAATGCAGTCTGTTGAATTCTTCTGGATAAAAATTCAAGGCAAACCAACACATTCAAACATCAGGTTTTGGGTCCACTCCATTGATTTGCTTTTGTTTTCTTTTGCTTTCTTAATTTCCTTATGCCTAAGTCCGAGCTTAGGGAAGACAACTGCTAAGAAAGACCACGAGTCGTTGACGGCACAGGGAAGAAACCATGCAAAACGTCCGCTATGGGATGTAAAGCGTTTCAAAATGTGGAATATGAAACTGTTTGGAAATATATTTGTTAACTCTGTGTATACTTAATAAAATTCAATGTTTCGTACTCAGAAGAGTTAACTGAGACCAAACTGAACCTCATTTATAGAAAACGATACGCGGGATCATGTATTGGCCTCTTACGATTATTTCCACGTGGAAGGCTGACCCGGTCGCCATGCCCCTCCTCCCCCGCCCCTTCTCCTTCCCTCATCTGCACTGTATTTCCTGGGAAATTATTTTTGCCTACTGCATTCCTAAGTCTCCATGACAGCCCTTGCCCGGCATTTAAAAATTTTGGCCTGCTTAGCTGATTAAAGATTTAGTATAAAATTAACTGTTTATGCTTACTTCATTTTCATATTGGATTTCATTTTAATAAATAAAAAGTTAGCATACGTTTCAGTAGATTTATTGTCAATAATGCTAAAGTACGAATACAACAAAATGATTCCTTCAACCATTTTTGATTTCTTGTGACACCGTTTTAAAGCTTATCATTCTCAACAGGATGAGTTAAAATCCATAAGATGAATTTCACAAGCCAGTTATTAGGGAAGACAAGTATTCTATAATCTGTGGCAAACCGAATTATTTAATTTGACATTCCAATTAGATGGGCTTCTAGACACTGCTTGCCCCAACGCGCGCGCGCACACACACGCGCACACACACATGCACACACACCAAACAACCCCACCTATTTTTTTCTGGTAATCAGCCCGATATGCTGTTCCCCCCATCCCCCACCCCTGCAAGCCTGTTTATTGGTTAAAATTAAGACAAGATTTATTTTTGTAAATGACTGAGATTTATGTCAATGTGCACCTCTGTTTTGTTTTTTATATGAGTTGTCTCCAAGGGCATTTATCCCTATGAATGGATGTCAAATACTTTCTTCTAATACATGTTTAGACATATTGCTGACGGGTCCTTGTTATTTGTAAATTAGATGGTTTCCTTTGTGTCTGGTCTCACCTGTTGCATGGGACGAGGACAGCATTGATGAAATGCATGTAGTAGGACCTGTGTATCAAGAACTGTTGGTATGTACTATTCAATTTACATGCAAAGAGTCTGTCTGCATTGTATAGTTTCTGTGTTTAATACCATTTGTTGTATTCACAAATACAACATACTGAATAAAATATTGATATGAAGGCATATTACAAAACATCAAACAACTTTATGTAACAAAATGGCATTGCTTCACCCACAAATATAGAGAAATGTCATGTAAATAAGTTGGTACACTCAATGTCCCCCTTTACCATGCCAAAGAAAATTTTAGCTCTTTGATGATACCTCTCTTGCTATTTTTCTGGGATAAGACGCCACCATTTTTCCCCTCAAAAATTAAGTTTGCTGTTATTAAGCAAGTGCAATCTGTCATCATTGATGTTCTGTATAGTAAATCTGATGGAATTCATTTGTATCACAGACCGTGTGTTTTGTACCTCCATGTACATATGTCAATTGCATCGAGTCTCTCTAATGTGACATTCCTTTTGCATGCATATCTGGTAGGGGAGGATTATTTCTACTGATCTGTTACGGTAGCTGATTGCTTCACCCATCCCTCCGCAATGCTCGGGAATGTTTGTTGTTTTGATTTTCCAGGGGACACCACTTTTATTTTCTTTTGAGTTTGCTTTCTAAAATGTTCGGCTCCCACTTTACTTGGAAAAATTATAGAAGAGAAGCAGATGGTGCATCCTATGTAAAGAGTAAAATGGTACTGAGCAACATTTCATTGCAAATCCTGCAGAATTTAGAAATTTTTGCCCTAAACGTTTGTCTGCCCTGAGCGTTTGGGGATAGGAGGAGGTTTTAGGAGCTCCACAGTGGGCCGACGACATTCTTGCTGCAGGCCTGATTGTTTACCTCTTGGAGGGTAAGCAGAGTGAGTATTTTTAACACACCTGACCAGTTGCTCAATTAAGGCCTAAGCCACTAAAACAGAGGTTTTCGAGATGAACAATGTAGGATTTGGTTTTCTTTCAGAAAACAGAACAACAAAAACTTCTTGTTGCTGAAGTTAGACACGTAGCACTTCATTTAAGGTCTTATTTCTAACATTACACGGAGAATGAATGTTTAAAGGAGAGATCAGATTGACTAAGAAATCTGTTTTAGAAGGAAATAAAATAACC
Organism: Mustela nigripes; assembly: GCF_022355385.1. Taxonomy (NCBI): domain Eukaryota; kingdom Metazoa; phylum Chordata; class Mammalia; order Carnivora; family Mustelidae; genus Mustela; species Mustela nigripes. The sequence continues at coordinate 75,484,213 of NC_081571.1, read as the reverse complement.
GAAACCTATTTTCAATTGTGTTTCAGAACAAGACTATTTCCAGGGAAAGCAATTGCTAAATGCCTACATGTCAACATCCAGACACAAACTGTGTTACTTTGGAGTAAAACACATTTCCTAGCTGAAGTTTCTTAGATTACAAGGGAGCACACAAGGCCTGTTGACTCTTGGACACTGAGTAGGGCTTCTGAGTTTTGGTAGGGAGTCTTGTAAACAAAGGCTGAGTTGTGATTTGTTTTCAATTTTTTCTCAGTTTTCTCTCATTTGGTCTGATCTTGATGTACTCTGGCAGAGACTGTGTTTGCTTTTGAAGTGGTGGAGGCCATTCCTTTCAAGGTGCTGCAGGAATCTAGGTTAGCTCAAGGGGTCCAGGGAGAAAATGGGGTATAATTATTATCCTCTTGGGCCTTCGGACGTTAGTTGAATTTTATTGAAAGGTCCTTGTGGAAGAATTCCTCAGTAATGGTTTGCCAGCAAGCAGGGTGAGTGCTAACACCAGCTGCAAATGTGTCTCCTCCTTCCCAACTCACTTTAATCTTCACATGAACTCGAATAAGCCAACCAGCTTCGCACGTTCACCCTTCTCCTATTACAAGTTTCTTCCTGCCCTGCCTTTTTTTTTTGAAGGAGGGAGTTTGTTTTTTTTTTTTTTTTTAACTTAGTAATGGAATTAAAAGTCAAAATACAAAATCACTTCAAAGAAGGGTAGGATTTATGTCTTTACATGTAACTATATTTTATTTTTTTCCAGCTTAAACATGTAAATTAAATAACTTCTTAATAGGTCTATTGATGATTGCATTGCTAGAGTCAAAATCATATACACGCATATGAAATATTATAGCAGACAGAAAGAAGTAAAAAGAAACTATTTCTGTTTTAAAAGAAAAATATTCATAGTGATTAGGTACCAAATGACTTATGCTGTAACTCAGTTTCCGTTCAATAATTTGTAGCTAAATGAACCCAGAAGATAGCTGTCATACATTTTCAGCCCTGTCAAAAAATTTGAACAAATCACATTTCGAACTTTCTAGTATAATAATTTCTCCAACTCAAAACTTCTTTTGTAAAATACCTAAATGCTGAAGACACCTTTCTTCTATGAAAACATAAAAAGAGAAGCCCTTTCGTTGTCGTTGTTAACAAAAGGGATAAAAAACGTAGAGAACCTCAAGAAAAATAAGGCGCACTCGGGATTGCAGGATAAGACAAAAGAAATTAAGGGCAGCTTCAGGGGAGCTCAGGTTGGCAAAATGCTGCTTGGCTGGGAGCCAAATTGAGCACAGTCTGTTTTTGTAAAAATGCCCATGAGCTCCAAATGAGTTTGCTTTCTGTTTTCCCTTTTATAGTTTTAAAATATTAAAAACAAACAAACAGAGAAGAAACCCAACTTCTTCTTAGACTGTGTGGCCCACAAGGTCTAAAATATTTACTCTGGTCCTTTATAGTTCTGCAGGGGGGGGGGAAGTCAAAGGTGGTTTGTGTTATGATGGCGAGATAATGAAGGGAATTTGGATGATGGTGCATCATCGAGTCCTCAAAAATGTGACTGAACAATTACAGCAAGTTGGAGGCTTAAAATGATTAAATAGAGAGGAGGAAAGAATATACTCTATATTATTTCTCAACTGCTTCTATTTCCCTCATTTTACTAAACTGATATATCAAAGGACATACTCAACAATAGAGATACAACTAATATGGTTGCACTCCATAATCTCAGGATAGAGATAACAATTTTATAACTCTATTAAAGTATGAGAACACTATCAGTACTATAAAAGTCGGCATCAGATAAACTTTCTCTTAAATAATTTTCAATATTAAATTTTTAAGTAACTTGGCAAATGCACATTTTCCTTATTTTTGGTGACTTGACTTACAAAGTCCAAGCCATGACTCTAGAATATTTACATCATTAAGTAAAATTTCCAAGTAAAAATTTTCATCTTAATGCGGAAAAATGGTTTTGTTACATTATTCTAGGATTTTACAAAATATAATTCACATTTAGAAAAAAAAAGTGGTTTTTTTTTAGCTCCAAGTAATTAAAGGTTGCCTAAACTAATGTGTGTAAGTAGATTTAACTGTAAATATGTAAGGGAAGTCCTAATTATTGTACATTTTCATAATTCAATGTGAATTTCATACAGAGCAAAATTTCACCATTAAGAAAATAAACATTTTGTTCCTATTGCTGAGTGAATATTTGTAATTTCTACTTAAGACATTTCTAGATTTTTTTTTATCCTTTGAGCTTTGAGACTGGTATCATTTGATCACAGTATCTCTTCCTGACTTCTCTGCATGACCCTACTTTTGCAGTAAATAATGAGTCCTTAGATATAAGAGTTTTTTAGGGGAAACAAATGCATACTCTAAGCCTATCCTAGGCCCAATTAGATATTAGCTTTTTAAAAGGCAAGTTACCATGGAATAATTTAAATAGTGAAAAATCAGAGTCCTTGTACACCTACCCCTGCCCAGTTTAAAAAGGGATCTAGGAACAGAAGGTGCCCTGAATACCCGTTCGTTTTGTGTTGCTGTTTATCAGCAGTAGGCAAATATATATCGGCACAGATTGTAAGCAACGTACATCACTAGCTATTAAAAATGTCAGATTCTATACTTTTCATACCTCCTTCCTAAGAGAATCTTCTTTTGTGAGTGTAAAGTGAGACCAGATGAATGACTTACTGGCTAAAACTGACCAGTCTTTTTCTTTGAAAAGCACTAATGATCTGCCCACGCCCCCCCCCCCCCCCCCCCCCCCCCCCCCCCTCCGCCCCGCGCACCATGACCCCCCCCCCCCCCCCCCCCCCCCCCCCCCCCCCCTCCCCCCCCCCTACCCCCCCCCCATTCCCCCCCAACCCTGGTCATTGTCCCTTATGTTTGTTTGTCTTTATTGTCCCCACATGGAAACGCTGGGTGACAGGGAATCCTGAAAAAAATATGACTGATGGATTTATGTGAGGGTATTTCCTGAGATTCTCATGTGGTCTTTTTGTGAGGGAGATGCATGTCCACCGGCCATGGAACTCAACATTTCTCAGCTCGGGCACTATCGATGCTCGGAGTCTGCTAACTTCTCGTCCTGTGCCCCCGAGGAGGTTTAGCAGCCTCCCTGGCCTCTACCCACTCAAGGCCTGTTGCACGGCCTCCCACCCCACCCAGTGTGACAACTGAAATTGTCTGCAGATGTTGCCAAGTGTTTTCCGGGTGGCACAGTCACCCTCGTTGAGAATCACTGATGTAAACTCTGGAAGAGGATTTCTTTCTGGCATTATTTACATCAGACTTTGCTTAACTCATTTTTTAATAGGTACCCAGACTTCATGCAGGCATTCAGAAATAGAAAAACATAACAATAGTCTGTTTGACCTGTCCTAGTGGTGATTATACATGGTTTCCTTCGCATTTACGTTGTTCTAATGGCCTAGAAAAGTAGGCCTCCAGTCGTCTCCCGCGCAGTTGTTAAGGATGCTCCGGGCCAAGCCAGATTTCGCACGCATTTCCGTTCCATCCGGCCCAGCACTCACAGTTCCCGCAGTTACAGATTCCATTCCCTGCAAGAAAATACACGGGGGCGGGGGCGGGGTCATCATCACGACCGAAATGCACCAGGTGAAAATGGGTTCTTATGTACCCCAGCCGCTCAGAATCGAAGCCACTCCACTCATCCTCTGCAGCCGCCTTACTAGCAGCTTATTAAACAGCTACGGGGAATCTGATCGTTCACCACTGCTGGCCTCCACGTGGTGCCACCAGCTGGGGAGTGTCCACCGGTGGTGACCACCCTGTTCCATTCCAGGTCAGCCTCATCTCCATCTCTGTCTCCCCCGGACCTTGTTTAAGCGCATGCATGTTATAAGCCGCTCTCGGGACTGGATCAGCCGGAGAGCAACAGCGACCATGACGCCTGGGGTGGCGCCCTGTGGCCGGTGCTGTCCGTCTTTCTCCCGAACGGGGGTGCGGAGCGAGCCCGGCGGGTCATACCGCACCTGTGCAAATGAGGCCGTCGTGCTTGTCACAATCCCTGTCGTCACAGTCACAGAGTTCTCCCGAAATGTACCACTCGTCCGCGGAGCAAATGCACTTTCCACAGTGGCAAGAACCTGAAATCACAAAGGGCGCAACTTGCTGTCACCACGCAACTAAAGGCTTCTGTCTAGAATAGGACGCCCTCAATGCACAGACAACAGGCTTCTCAAAACCCATCTTCCCAAGATACAAGTTTATCGAAGAGCCTGTTGCCCAGAGGGGAGCTTTACTTACTGCAATTCATAAAGGTCAACCAGGAAAGGCTTCGGTATGGATCTAGACGGTTGCAATTAGCCTTGAGCAAATGTCCCATGGCCCAGTCTGGCTGAAATGTCAGCAAGAGCAGAATGTGCTGACTCTTATAGATGGCCTTCCAAAAAAAGTTTTCAAAAACAGATTTTTTTTCTCTCTCTCTCTCTCTCTTTTTTTTTTTTTCCCCCGAGTTGAATCATGTTTTAAAAATGTCTGCTCTTTAAGGGACCTGAACGGTAAGTTCTATTAAATAAGAATGCATTTTATAATTAAAATGCATTGGGCTTCTACTTTTGGATTTTCTGAAAGGAGGGACACACCTGCATATTGGGTGGCTCGTTAAAGTTCTCCAAATGCGCACACGACCGCTCGTGGGAGTCTGACTTACAGGATCTCACCTTGGGGAATCCCTTACCATGATCAAGGACAGCTCTAATCTCCCCTCAAAAGCTGATCGATCTTCTAGGGGGCTCTGCGTCTAACCAGCTTCCTCATTACTTCCCCCATTTTCCCTCTTTTTGTTTCCTACCAGTAAGAAACTTCCACTTCTGTTATTAAAAATATCTTGGTGTCCTGAAAAACAAATTTATGAATGGTGTATTTAAAAGGAGAGAAAACATATGAATTAAATGGTCTCACAAAGAGAAGAAAGTTCTCTTGGTCTACCCGTCCTTACACGATAGGCTCAAAAACCCTCCCACGGCAAAATGACTCCTATAGAAGCAGTAAAGACAACTTTAAAATTCAAAAGGAAACACACACAAAAAGGACTTCCCCCTTCCTCCTATGTTCTCGGCTTGGTTTTTCCTTCCCAATGTGATTTCCTTTTACTAAATGAGGGCTATCGCTTAATGTTTCAGGTCAAAAATCACCGTAAGAGAATGTGAAGTAGAAAAAAGTATTTTGATATATTTAATACAATTCCAGACTTGCTATGTTCAAAATGGAGTGGGGTGGGGGCGGGACCAATCATTAATTGGTGTCTCTGTGAAACACAGTGATTGAATGAGTTAGCAAGCTGGGAGATAAAAGTGGTTGGAGAAAGGAATTGATATTTATCACAGATATTGTGAAAGGATTCCTATAAATGGGCCCCACGCCTCTGGCAATTTGTGGTATTTTATACGGAAACTGGCATGTGCATTTAGCTACGAGAATCCCCAGTGGCCAAATTAAATGTGGGACACGCCTTGCCACACTTCTCAGGGTGAGAGGGTAGTCAGAATTAGTGAGAGGCTGACAACTGTGTTTACACTGATCAACTCCTTGCTTAACCACAGCACGATTTCATTTAGTCTTGGCTGTTTTCCTGAGGGTCTGGGATGGTCTGCACACTCTTGAGCACAAGCTAGACAACTGTCCCTTCCGCCGAGGGACTGGCAGCCTGCACAGGACCCAGGAGCCAAGCTTCCTGGTCATCCCTGGGGGATCGTGGCTCCTTCCTGGCCACATCCCGCTAGAGAGCTTTGTTAGTTCCTAAGCATTATTTCTCTTAAAGACTTTCTTTCGATTATCTTAGGCCCAGAAATGTTCAACATACAACGACTCACTTAGCAGATGGGTAGCGATGTATCCACCACAAAGAAAACCTGGGGGCATTTTATTGACTTTTCATGGCAATTTCCTCAAAAGGCACCATAGCTATGGCCTTCTCTCCACGACTAGAGGAAGATTAATTATTTGGAGAATTTGAATGGTTTTAGTTGTTTCTAAAATGGTGCCTCCCTTACATTGAAAAATTAGTTCTGCAAAGCAGCAGAAGCAAATGACTTTATGTGTCCACGATATTCGTCTATCACACGTAGGATATCTTTTTTTTTATTTTGTCACAATTCACGAAAAGCTCTCACATTTCACATTAAATTGATCCCCTGGCTCTGAAACTATTTTGATCTCTGCTCTAGCTTCTGAAATGCTCGCTTCAGGCCATATCAATGTATTTTCCTAAAACTGATAAGCTCAGCTAAAGTTAATACGGTGCACACTGATAGACCGTTTGACAAGTACATTCCAGTTCCCAGACTCTACTAGTTCCTGAAATACTTAGAAAGAGAAATGCGGATTGATTTTTGTGTGCGCTGTGAAAACGAGCTTTTCTCGGTCAGCATCTTTCCCAGCTGTGTTGCTCCTTTCCTGTTTGTCAATTCTCAGTGTATCCCAGAGGTCGGGGATTCTTCTAGGGCTTGTGAAACCACGAGTGGCCTCGCATGTACTAACACGGCGGGAGAGTTATGAAGACCTCTTATAGCCTTTGTCGTAGAGCGCTCTGGCTGTTTCCAATGATAACTAGAGGCCGGACTGCCTGTCTCTGGAAAGGAGAAAATTGAGGGAGAGGATTCTGTTGGACACACACAGGCCCCATGACTGCCAAGAGGTGACCAACTGCTTTGTTCAGCTGGCTGGGACCCACTCACACCCACGACACCGGTCCTGCCACTGGGAGCAGCTGGCCCATTTTGGCAAGACCTCCCCGGTAGTGAGCTCGGGACCCCACATCACTAATCCATTTATTTTCTTTCCCAGTATCACGGCCCCCAAGAAGGCTCCCATCTCCCTTCTGTGCTTCTTACTGGCTTCCATTCCTGGGGAACCAGCCGCACTTTCTCATGGGTCTTCAAAGGACCTTAAGAAGGGGAAGGAATTGAGATTCTTCTGCCTTCTTCAAAGACGAGAAAATGGAAGTACAGACAGGATAAGGGAATCGCCCAGGGCCGCGTGACCCAGAAACAACAGTTACCCCGAGATTTCAGTCTGACCCAGTCTGTACTATCTTCCTACCCATCCATAATGGCCCTCGCGGGAAAAACGTCCATGGAGTTTCAAAAAAGGAGTTGTGTGTTCTCACGGCTCTGACGAGACAGCCCCATCGGGGGAAGCAGCTAGAACACTGGGCTAAAGCTGGTGTTTGAGGTGCAGCTGGTACCCTTTCCCTCTCCTGGGGGTGACGAGCCAGGGGTGGAGCAGAGGGGACGCCAGCGGGGGGGCGTGCGCACGGCACTTCCGTGGCTGATACGGGACTTGCAGGTATCCCTGGGAGAGTTTAATTAAGGAGACACCAATGACACACAACTAGAGTCACTGTCACACCACAGTGGCTTTAAGAGTATTACAGGTGACGACCCAGATCTAAGTTGACGTTATGATGGGAAAAAGGCCATTGGGTACGCTTGGATCCATACAAATAAACCCCAAACAAACAGCCTAATGAATTATATCACATATTCTGCAACGGTGGCTAAACTCAGGGGAGACCTGGCTCTGTGCTCAACCCTCTGGCTCTTCAGAAACGACTTGAGTCTGAGGGCAAAGCGCCTTCATTAGCTGTCCTATTACTTAAAGTTCGACTTTCTTTTTCGTTCATCAAGCCTGACAAAATGCTGGAACCTGACATCCCAGCAGGCACTTCTCACTATTGTACTAACTACTCCATCGGTTCTGAAGGTCACAACAATGTATCTTGTTTTAACTTTTTCTATGGAGTGATTTATTGTTTTGGCTATCAATTTGTAAAGAAATAAAACGCTATTTCTTCATCGTCTCCTGAGGTGAAAACTTTATTCACAGCTCACGGGAAGTGCATGTTCCAGACTTGTCTTGATGGTTGAAATGTGTAGCGGGCGGTGTGGGCCATCAACGGACAGCCATGTCACCTCAGGCTTACTGCTCATGCCCATCCCATGACTGGAGAAAGAGAAAGGCTCCAACTTCCTCTGTGATCATCAGGCGGAAGGGTTTTCGTTTGTAAATCTGACAAAGAGTATATGGAATTCTGGCAAGTCCATGAGATGGAGAAATACACGGCCCTGGTCAAGGTCCCTTTACATCGCCACCATGTTAGGAGACCGTTAGTCTACTCCTGGACTACTTTTTCGGTGGTTCTTGGGGTGAGGGTGGAGTGGCACCTTCCATGGGGACAGGGATAATGGCTGCCCCTCGTTCTCTTCTGTATCTATAGTTTCATGATCTCGGTTTTAGCCCCTTTCTTCTTGTATAATCCAGCATGGAACTCTCCAGAACAGGAGAGAAAGCCACAGCCTGCTGCTGCCACCAGTAGGAAGGCCCGTCATCACCACGACACCAGCATCAAAAAGTGCAGCCTCCAGGCATCTTTCACATTCTCTTCTGAGTTTAATGACTCTAAAACTCTCTACTCACTGAAGGATAAACATCTTAGACAAGCAGACTTTCAACCCTTCATTGATCTCTGGATATATTTCCATCACCCAAAGCAAACAATTTGAAAAGGCATTAACTCGAGAGAGATCCCTTGTTCTGTTTTGTTTTGAGAAAATGCCTCTGGGTCAATATTTAGTCAACCTATCCTTTTTGCATTTTCTGCATTTACGATGCTGAAAAATAGAGACTCTCCTCAGGAAGTCGTGGCTTTAAGAAGAACGTTCATTTCTTCGAAAGAAACAACTCCTCTTGGCATGTAATTCAGCGGAGGAAACGACAGATAGGTGTTTGCTGTATGGGTGACCATGGCTTTGTCTTTCTGCCTATAAATGCAGCTGGACCCGACTTAGCCATGGCCTGCTCGTGGACTGTGTTAAGGATTCCTCAGGGCTTCTCGTAAATGTAAATACATGCACACGCATGTGCGCACGCCCAAAGTGACTGATTTTTAAAGTAAACTAATGTTAAGAGCACACTAATGTTTCAATGTGACAGAAAATCCTCATTTTCTGTAGAGTTTCTGTGAAAAGTTACTATCCTTATTCCAACAATGAAGCCATTACAGAAAACCAACTAAAAAAAAAAAATCTAAGCTTTAGGGTTCTACCTTTGGAGCTGTACTCAGAAAGAACTCTAATTCAGGTAAGGCTAATCATTGTCACCCTTTGGTTATTTGCAGGATGCTGCCTTCTGATCTGATAACGTCCCCCCCCCCCCCATCTGCTTCCCCTGGAAAGGATAATTCATTCCCACCTTCTTTTCTTCTTCCTTTGCTAATCTCCTCCTCCACAGTTCCTTCCCCATTTCAGGCTCTCCCAACAGAGCCTGAACCTAAAGCAAGGGTTTCCAGGTGCTGAGAGCCCCTGATGGACAGACTGGTGCTAGATTCATCTGGGAGTTGGAGTGAGAACGAACTGAGTAAGAGAACAGGCAGGGAACAAAGTGGTTGCTTGAAACTCAACCCCCCCACCTTCACCCCCACCCCCAGCAGAGCACTGGAAACACAGAGTCTCAAACCCAGCATTCCTGGAAACCAAGGACCAGCACAGTTGTCTGTTGAAATTGAGCAGGTTTCAATTTTCTGCCTTCCTCTCGGCATCACATGGGGTCACAGCATTCCACCGGATTTTATCTTTGCAGCTAAGCCAAAAAGCTTCTCTGAGCCTGATGGCGGAGGCCTTCGGTGGCGGTAGGTAAAGGAACAGCCCCTGAAGCTCCTTCCTCCCTCCTCAGCCATTCACTGGGCTTCCCTGGAGGAAACAGTGCAGTTGCACCTCCAGCTGTGCCTTGTCTGAAAGGGGGAGGGGCTAGTGTTGGGCAAGGAGGCCTCTGTGTTGAAGAAGAGGGTCTGGACACTCTGTACCATCTAGTCTCAAGAAGGGCGGCTCCCGAACGTTACCGAGAATCTGGTGAGCTTCCAGAGCCTTCCTGGTGTTTTCCTAGGCACTAGCAGGGAGGAACGTGACAGACTCCTAGATGAGCCCATATGCACCATGAGAACAGGATTTTCAAGTCCCTCAAGAATTCGCGCTGAAACATAAACAAGGTGCCTGAAATTTAATCTGTCAGTGTTCTTTCTCAGAAAAAAAAGAAGAGAAAAATCTGTTCTGCTTTCTCTGGGCAGGATTGCTATTCTTCTAGAATTTATTTCTGCAGTAAATGCTTGATTGGGATGGTGGCTTCTAGTCAATCAACTTGTGAATTATAAAAACACTGCAGCCTTCATTTTCATTATATATTAGATTACACGTGTTTGGTTGGAAAATGGGTGATTTTTAGGCCAAAGAAAATGACGCCAAAACTTTTAGACCCATAGACTCTTCCTTTCCATGTTTTATGAAACAAAAATCTCACCTTCCCCGCTCTCCTCCCCCACACCCCCATCGACATCACCCAGATTTGGACCGTTCGGAAACTTGCGGTCACTTTTCTGCAGTTCGGGGCTGCGCTGTTCTCACAGGTGAATTCAACAATTACCCCTCTGCCTTTGGGGGGGGGGTGTCCATTCACTGCCCATTGTATTTGCTGTCTTTTCTTTTTCATGCAATTATTAATTACACGTCACTCAGCCACGGGGATGGCTCAGGACCTTCTCGCAGGAAGTCCTTCCTACCCATTTATTTCGTCGTCTGAGACCCTCGCCTACCCCCCACTTCGTGTTGGTTAGCTTTGGAGTCCGAAGTCTGGTAAAGCAGAGGACAGCGTGGTTCTCACTCCTGCAAAGGGACGCGCTGCCGCCCAAACCCTGTGTCAGAACAGGGACCAGGTCCAAGCTCCGGCAGAGACACTCACCCTTCCCCGAGCACAGTATGCCATCTGCTGATTCACACAAGCTCTTGCTTTGCTCCTCCGTCATGTTGCACTGGCGCGGGTGCTGGCAGAGCGTCCCGAACCAGCCTCTGTCACACACGCAGCGGCCGCAGGAACACGATCCGTGACCTGCGAAGCAACCGCGGGGGGTAAGGGAGGGGGTGAGAAGGGGAGCCGGGTAAATATCCAGCCGACTTGCAGTTCTTCGGAAAGAAATACCTAAACCACAAGACCCCACTTCCTATCCAGCAAACATGCCTTCCTACAGAGTCAGTTTGACGTGTAATTGTTTAAAAGAACGTCACAATCGAGTTCCAGATTAACATGCGACATTTGAACATAGCACAGGAGATGGTCTAAGAAAGAAAGGAAGCTTGAAAGAAGTTAAAATGGAATTGTACCCTCCTTCCCTGATACAAGCCACTTCCTCATTTGCATTTTTATCAGCACGAAGTCTTAGGGCGCTTCCTGGTGGCGCACACCTGCGACATCCAGACCAACTTGCAAGGCTAGTCACGTTCCTGTGGCTTGCTGAATTCATTGATTGCCCTCCTATTGTTTACTAATAAAAAACAAAAGGCTAACTTCCATAGGAATGGCATTGTTACTTTATCTGTGTACTCTTCCCTTAATAAGAACAGATGTAACTAGGTAGATTTGGCGTACAGATGTTAACAAGAGCATAAGACTTAAGATGCCTATCTTTGACTTTATTTTCCCCCTTTTGTTTTTGTCATTGGTTCCTCCTCCTGGGGAATATCTGTTTTTTGGTCTATATATCACACCGTATTTAAGAAAGTCACACACAGGGGCACCTGGGTGGCTCAGTGGGTTAAGCCTCTGCCTTCGGCTCAGGTCCTGGGATCAAGCCCCACATCGGGCTCTCTGCGCTGCAGGGAGCCTGCTTCCTCCTCTCTCTCTGCCTGCCTCTCTGCCTACTTGTGATCTCTGTCAGATAAATAAAGAAAAAATCTTAAGAAAAAAAAAAAAAAAGAAAGTCACACACAAGCATAAAGTCCATCTAATTGCTTCACACCAACATCTCATTACATTGTCTCATCTTCTGCTTTAATTTCTTATTTTCAACCAATGCTTCCTTCTTTTACCTATATATGCATTACCTGACAACCAGATCTCTTCAAGCAGAACAACCAAAAAACTATTTGTTGGGTAAAATTTTACTGACGATGAGCAGAGCAGTTTGCTGGGCACCAGGGGACAGGAAATCCAGCATCGCAGACATGATAGGTAGCTTTAAACGATGCATAATTTAAAGGTATACAGTTGGCATTCATGGGCACTTTCTTCTTGAGAAGTTGCTCCTGGGATCCTCCTCCTTCCAATACTTCTCCTGTGTCTAGTTTTCTGTCTTTTTTTCCCCCTGATCCTATTAATGTGAGTGTCCCCTGATTGTCTATTCTTGATCTTCTTTTATCTCTCCATAATCTCTCTTTTGAAAACTTCATAAATCACAGGATTTCAGGTAACGGCAATGATCATGGGACTGTATCACCAAACTCTAAATTTCTCCTAACGTCCACTCCCGTGACTGCACACTCTGTATCCTACTAGCATCCAGACCGGCTCTTCTGGACCCGCATCTGCGGCTGTCTTTCCCACAGCTGCTCTTCCCTGGGTCCATTTCTTTTAATCGTGCAACTAGCCTTCCAGCAATCCAGCTCAAACCACCTGAATCACACTTGAATCTCTTATATCCCTCTTCTAAAGAGTTACCAGAATCTATTGAAACTACCTCCAAAATGCCCACCTGTGTCATCATCATGAACTTTTGAGAGACCTTCTAGCAGGTCTTTCTCCAACAGTTGTGCTCCCCATTTCCCATAGCATGACTCCACTCACGTAGAACCCTGATTACCAGCCCTGTAAGGCCCCTCAATGCTTATGGGATGAAGTTCCCCTACATAGCTTTGCTTACAATTTAGGCTGCTGAAATACACCCCTGCCCTACTTTTCCAATCTCACTCTCTCACTTCTCTTTTCCCCTTACAGATACTTCTTCACTTAAACTGATCTATTCCTTGTTCTGCGTACATTTCCCCAGCTCGCTGAGATAGAAATCCACGCTCCCCACCCTACATAGTCTGGTCATAATAGTTTTCAAATCTGGGGAAAGTGACTAAACTTTAGTGAAGATCTTTCTAATAACCCCAAGTGAAGTGCATCCTCTCCTCTGAGTGTCTATACTACCTTATTTTTCACCTCTGTTGGGAACTTTTTCTTGCACGTTGTGGTATCTAGTTATGTATCAAAGAAACCCATTACTTGAAGGTGAATTCCCTGAGAGTAGGAATCAGAGTGCCCAGCACACCGCCTTAGACACAGTGGATCCTCAAACAAAACAAAACAAAAACAAAAACAAAAACAAAAACAGAACTTGTAGATTGATTTTTTTTTAAGATTTTATTTATTTATTTGACAGAGACAGAGCACGAGCGCACAAGCAGGAGGAGCAGCAGGCAGAGGAAGAGGGAGCAGCAGGCTCCCAGCTGACAGGGAGCCCGATGTGGGGTTTGATCCCAGGACCCCGGGATCATGACCTAAGCCAAAGGCAGCCGCTTAACCAACTGAGCCACTGAGGTGCCCCTGAAATCTTTTTTTTTTTTTTTTGACAAAACCTCCTTTTCATTTTTCACCCACAAATCCCAGCTGAGAACCATAAGCCGAATCAAGGGCACGTTTATAGGTCCTCTGGTTAATTCACCGTCACTGAAGGGCAACGGACAGTTCCTGGATGGCTCTGTTTTATTTTTGTGTTCGGTAGGGTGGAAGGAAGCTAGAGCATCGGGGACCCCGAAGAGCTACCTACACAAAAAATAGTTATTAAATTGACTACATCTTTACTTTCCCAATAAAACAAAAGTCCACTTAGTGATTTAAGATGCTAAAAAAAAAAAAAACCGTCCATCTTTGGAGGCTGATAATCTGGGATACAAAAAATAAGAATGAGCTTCTGTGCATCGGTGGCATCCAGCTCAGAAATTTCCAAATGGGTCTTACTGACCCTGGGCTAGTGAGAATTTCCATCAATTTGACATAATTGGAATCATTTAATCTCTATTGCAGTGAAAGCCATTCTCCCTTTAACTTAAGATATCATTGAGAATAACTAAATGGCTCCTCACAGCAAGTAATTTAATATAAAATTTATATTCATGGAAATAGGAGATTGTTTTACATTTATTAGCTCATTCATCACATCCTTCCACAAAATTAGGTTGGCATCTAGCCCAGACAATGGTCAAAACGCATTGGTATTTAAATGGTTTTCTTTACCATTGGCATGGCTCTTCTTTACTTCAAATTTTTAAAACATCTTTTGATATCATCTTTTTAAAATAAATTTTAATAACGTAGGCATCCATTCGAGAAACTATTGTGCACAAGGCATCGTACTAGCTCTACTGTCATGGTTCTTATAGTCCACGAAGGTGCAAAACAAGGACACAAATACACGTGAGCTGTGGGAGAGCTAAAGAGGGCGCTAGTATATTCCATAATGAGAACAATGTTACCTGGAGTAGTCAGAGAAGAGCTCTGTGACACTCAAGGGATAAGAAGCCAAGATAGCCCATGTTCTAGGAAAGCTAATGAAAAGTTCCTGGAATAAGAAAGAGCTTGGCATCTCACAGGCAGTGAAAAAAGGTTACTGTGTTCAAAGAAAATTAAGTAAGAACAAATGGAATAAATAACAAAGCCAGAGAAATATTTAGGAATGAGAACATAGGAAATTGTCTGTTCTTGGTAAGGAGTTTCAATTTTATTCCAGGAAGAATGGGAAATCGTAGAGGGTGTTATGCAACCGAGTGATATGATATGATTTACAATTTGCAATTCAGCTTGGCAGCTGGGGGGGAGAGATTAAGGTGTGTTGGGAGGCACTGAGTATGGGGAAAGTGACAGAGTTGCAGTTGTCCAAGTGGAAGGTGACGGAGGTGGAGGCCCAGATGAGGAGAGTTGACAGAGGGGGTGGCGCGTCTAGGGCTTGGCCTTGGATTGGACGTGATGAGTGAGCAAGGACTAGTTTCCTAGCTAGGAAAATATAAATAATGATCTGTTTGTTAGATACAGAAGCTGCAGAAGGACACAGTTGAGAGGAGAAAATCAGCTCTGCTTTGAAGCTCATGTGTCTGAGATGCTCTTAAGACTATCAAGTAGAGGGGACCACGGTGGCTCAGTCATTAAGCATCTGTCTTTGGCTCAGGTCATGATCCCAGGATTCTGGGATCAAGCTCCATATGCAGCTCTCTGAGAAGCCTGCTTCTCCCGCTCCCACTCCCCCTGCTTGTGTTCCCTCTCTCGCTGTGTCTTGCTCTCAAATAAATAAATAAATTATTTTTTATTTTTCCTTTTTTTTAAAGACAACCAAGTAAATAGGTTATGTAAGCAGGTGTCACAAGTCTGGTGCTCACAGGTTAGGGCTAGATTATATATGCTGGAATTTCCAAAAATAGATAGCATTTGGAACATTTGGGAGTGAATGAGCCCACCTAGGGAGAAATAAATCTTGGGGAACTCCAGTACTTAGGGCTCAGGTAGAAGAGAAGAAGATGGACAGGTAGGAACATGTAGTAAAGAATGAAACAATTTTATAAAATGACAAGGGAGGTTATTTCATAAAGGTGGCCTACTGAGTAGAATGTTCCTGAAAATCGGTTAAAAAGCAAAAAACAAACAAACAAACAAACAAAAAACCAAAAAACAAAAAACCAACATAAGAGCATAAGAGTGCTTTCAGTTAGGGACACCTGGGTGGCTCAGTCCCTTAAGCATCTGCCTTTGGATCAGATCATGACCCCAGCGTCCTGGGATTGAGTTCTGCATTGGGCTCCTTGCTCAGTGGGGAGCCTGCTTCTCCCTCTGCCTGCCACTCCCCCTACTTGTGCTCTCTGGCAAATAAATAAATAAAATCTTAAAAAAAAGAGTAGTTTCACTCAGCTTTTGCCAGACCAACTCTGTCACTGAGGTCTATGAATGAAACACCCAGGGGTGGCAGACTTATTGCAGCCTAATGCATGTGTACCATTCAGTAAGAACAACATGTCTGCGGGGAGGCAGAAACCATAGCGATAAGCTATCTTCGTATAATAAGTGTAAACAGATTATTCTAGGGTGAACCTGAGAAAGAGCCAGCCTAATGAGCCATCTGAAGTACACTAAATCGGCCTTCACTTGACTTCCAAGTCTTCTCACCGGTGAGTAATTTTCCATTTGATTTTCACTTCCACAGCCACTCACCTCTCCCAGATACTTAGCTCCGCGCATCTGGTACCCCCGTCCTCACTCTTTCTTCCTATTTGCTTCCCTTCCCCCACACCAAAATATTCATGAAGGATGCTCCAGACCTGTGTTGCCCAATGTATTAGTCACTAGTCCCACATGATTATTTGAATGTAGTAAAATTATGTAAGATTTTAAGTGCAGTGTCTCAGGTGCCCCCGTCACATATCAAGTGCCTGAAAGCTCTATGGAGTCAGTGGCTCCCGAGTAAAATGAAGCAGATACATTCCTGTTATCTTTGAAAATTCTGTTGGACACGGCTGCTCTAGACAAAGAGCATTTCCAATGCAATTCACTGGTTCTGAGAAACATTTCTTTAAAACACTGCAATGATGTTTCTCAATTAGGAAACTGACCTATGAATGGATCTAATTGTCTCAGACACTACATATTGCCTACCCAATATTCTTTTTCCCTTGTTAATATGGGGGGGGGGCACTCATTTTTTTTTTTTTTTTCAGGGAGGTGATAATATGCCCATCTGAAAATGTTTGAAAACCCAGGCTCCTTTGGATCTAAGACACAGCTCTAACAAATGAGATACAAGAGAAAATCTTTTGGGTGAGGTTTCCAGGAAAGCTACTATCGTCCGAAAAAAATGAGACAGACTCGGCCAGCTATACGAAGATAGCTTATCTTTGCCCTTTTCTCTCCCCTTTTTCTTCCCTAAAAGCTGGATATACTGGAGGCTTTCTAGGAACATGACAGTAAAAAGTCATGCTGGAAGGTCGGAAGTGAAGACAGAGGTGTACGGGACATTGATGGATCTCGGGTAGACCCCTCACCATCCATCCCTGGAGTGACAACCTGCAGATACATTTCTGTGATTTACCTGCAGTTCTGACTGGTACACTTAGGAACTCAGAAAAGAGGACTGTGATGTCATCTGGAGACAATCCCCCTGCTACCCAAGTTAAGAGAGGCTTGGCTTGAGTCCGTGGTTGGAGACCTTTGTCAAGGTCAGCAATCCAGCAACACCTGGGGGTCACTATCCTCATATCCTCAGGCTGCATGTGCTCCTTCAATTTGCAGCTATGAACTAAAGAACTCCCAGAAGAAATGTGAGCTGATTGTGTAATTAAGAGGTGGCTCTTCATTATCCTTTCTTGTTTCTTCAATTGGACCCATGGGCAGCAGCTATTCCAGGAACACAGAGGGAAGAAGAACAGCAATAAGCCGGCCATTTCCTATTCCTGTCCTGGGTAAATGGAGAGCAGGAGGGAGGTCTCTGGTCAAGTTTCTATTTGCCTAAAACAATTAAACACACACGAGCCAACATGTGGGTATATTTTCTTCATGAAATTAAATTAAAATTGTGTACACACTTAAAATTGTGTACCACTAAAAAGTGAGTGATTCTTAGGATTATCCCTCTGGACAGAACATGTTTTTTTTCAGTAGTGACTTATTTCATTAAAAAAATCCACGCACTTACAGATCACATACAGTTTTGTTAATAAAGATGTCTTGAGAAGGTCCGCATGTGGTCTACGATCATTGCACGTGACTCACCAATAACTTAATTAAAGTAAGAAGGGTCTAACCTCATACCGATTTTCTGTTTGCCAGTCATTTTCATGACTCATTTTCAGGATGTAATTTTGGTGTAATCAAACCCGAACTGCCTAGAATTATGTAATTACTTACACTCACCTTGAAGTACAATTACCAAGTTACCCCCACCCACCAGAGATGGTAAATCATCTTCAGCGTTACTCTTAGGAGGAGATAAGTAGGGCTAGTTATTATTTCTCATGTGCCTGCTCATTTGGTAGGCTTATGGATGCATTTGCTTTCACTCAGTCCTTGTTTGCTGAAATACTCAGGCAAGCCCTGCACAGCTCTCTGGCCACACGCTGGCTCATCTCTCCAGGTGAAAGACCACGCAAACTATGTGTCTGGTGGTGAACAGAGAAACCTGTGTCTGGTGGTGAACAGAGAAAATGACCTACGTGAGTGACTCTCAGTCTTGTTCGCCTCCAAAGGCATGCCAGGTGGGGATAGGAGCTTCACTCACTCATACTAGGAAGATTTGTTAACCCCTGGCTGCCCGTGAGGGGAGCAATACATGCTTTCTACAAAGAGCTGCCATTCCTCCTAGACACAGAACTGATGATTCATATGATGCCAACTTTTTCTTAACACCCCACAGCTACTGCTTTAAGATATCCAAGACAGATGCATTGTTTTGTCCTCTTCCGAAGACGGACGTTTCAATCTTTTGGTTCCCGTTACATGCAGAAGACGTGCATGGATGCCTACTTGGCTGGCAGTCTCAGGCATGTTGCATTCCTTATGTCTCCTTCTCACCATAAAGAAAACTGGTGGGTGTTATGTCCTTTCCACACATATGGGTGTATCAAGGCAGAGACCAAAGAACCTGTGTAAGTTACTACAGCTAGTAGGAAATGGAGCCAGGATCCAAACCCTGGTCTGTCCGAACAGTAGCTTCCCATTCATCTTGCTGTATGGCTCTGCTCACTCAGCTTATTAAAAAAATGACTTCTACTCACTTAAGTCTTTTCAGAAGGAATACAGCAGAGTGCACACACACCATAGAATGCGGACTTCCTCTAGAAAAAATATCAAAATACCCACAGAAGATTCATAAACCAAGGTATTTTTAAAAAGTCCTATCCCTCAAAAAATATAGGAAAGAATACAACAAAGTATCACCAGACATTATTTTTGAATGATAGATTTATGAGGAATTTTTATTTTGTCCTTTGTATTTTTCATTAATTTTTAGTTGTTTAATGTTAAAAAAAAATGTAAAATATTTTATAATGCCCAAACTCTAAAGATGAGCAAAATAAAATAGGTGAAGTGAAATAATGTACATTATAAATGATAAGTGAATAGTGTAAAAAAAAGTCCCAAGGATGGATTCAAGAGCAGCTGAGAAAGAGCTCTGATGTAAGAAAATGAAACAAATGCATTCCTTCAACACAGCAAATATTTTTTCATCTCTGTGCCTTTGCTTAGCCCTCCCAGACCCGAAATGATCTTCACACCCAAGCTCCACACAGCTAAATATTAGCTGTTCAAGATTCAGGTCAAATGCTCATTCCCACCTGAAGAATTCTCTGATTCCAAACTAGGATCTCTGTCTCTCTCTTTTTTTTCTCTGTCCCTTTCTCCCCTTATCTGTGGCCTTGTTAATTTTCAATTTATTCAAAGAAAAAAAACTTCCTGGGATCAATCCTTAACCTAAGTTTGAGGACACAATAATGGGGGAAGGGGAGGCTCTTACTGTGCCCACGAGAAGGGTAGAGATCTGAAGAGGAGAGACATATAAGAACCCAGCGAAATGGGGAGATATTATGATGAAGGTATTGCAGTATGGAGGAAGTATAGAAGAATTTCAGAAAGGCCGCCTAACGGAGATAATTTGGAGGACGAGTAGAAGGATGGAAAATGGTGAGGTGTTCAAGGAGAAGTGTAAGGAATACAGTGCCGGGTAAAAGGGACAAAATCATAGCACATCTAAATTTCTCCATCTCCACGGTCTTCTACGAAGAAATCATTTTTAAAAAATATGGAGACAATTGGCACCACAAAGTACGGTCGCCTCCATCCAAATACTCAGATCCGAAACTTACTTGGGACTCATCCTTGATCCTCCCCGGTCCTTCACTCATCCCTTCATCATGAACTTCTGCAAATGCTGCTCATACTCCTGGGGTAGTGAGGACTCCGCTAAGCCTTCTGGCTGACCTTTGGCCCTAGTCTCCCTGGAAGGAAAAGAGGCTGGAACCACATCCTGGCATGAGGACGGCACCAGGCGTTTCCCCCCGCGCAAGGCCTTGCAGCCGCTGATGAGGATGACAGCTCAATACAGTGGTATGGGAATTACATTCTCTTCTGATAACACAGCCCAGATGCCCAGAGATGGGATCCATATGGCACAGATGTTGAGGCTTCCCTAACCTATAGGAAGACTTATGCCCTAAAGGAGCCCAAATCTCTCCTAATGATTCCCTAAGCAGAGTTCCCGGAAACCCCACCGGGGCACGGCACCCCCATCACACATTTATAGTTCAGCCATACTCCCTCCCAATCTAGTTGAAATTTATCAACCACAGATCACGATTACCAGGAGCAATGTTGTCCGGTAACGTCGGCGTATACTGTCTTCATCTGTTCCCAGGGAACCAGAGTTAGGAGATTAACAGAGGGTCACAATCTCTTTCAGTAAGGTAAGGGTTTTGTTAGCCTGTTGTCCGTATTGTTGGTAATCCCGTCACCAACACATCCAAGTTTTCCATCTGTCCTGTCCTCTACCCAGCTGAACAACCTTCACCTCTCACCAGAACTACTCTCCTAACATCCACTTTCATCCACCAGCCTCACCAACACACCCCTCCAATGCCTACTTCACCCCACAGCCAGGGGTGCATTTTCAACATAGGGATCATATTACCGCCTTGTGCAAACCCCTTCTGTGGCTTCCGATCATCCTCTGAGTAAAACCTCAAATCACCAACATGGTTTTTAAAACATGTCACACCCTTCTCCTGTTTGCTTTCCAATCCCCAACCGTCCAGGGTTTCTGGTTCTCAAATGTTCTTGCAATATGTCACTCTGGCTTTCCCGCAGATGCCTGGTACACACTGTTCTCCGTGACTGCGCTGTCACACCCACCGCTGCACCCAGCCGAGTTCTGCCCGCCCCGTTACCACCAAGTATGGCGGGCATCGTGTTCAGCTGATGAATATGTGCAAAGCGCATACTATGCACCATCTAGCGTTACCCAGATATGGAGAATTAGAGTCTGGGTTAAATCCCCTGATCACGTATGCTCCCACTGAACGAGTGGCTCTGCTTTCGGCACATCTGGCTCAATGTCATTCCTTTGTCAACATCTGCCCTTCCACCATGACTGTAAGCTCCGGCAGATTCCCCGCCGAATCTCCAGGGCCAGCAGAGAGTACAGGCTCCATAGACAGTTGCTGAATTAATGAAGAAATACATGATAAGTTCAGATTCAACCACACAGAAGCTGCAAGAATTTCCCAATGAAGATATTTAATTCGAATTTGAAAAAAAAAAAAAAAAAAAAAGAGAGAGAGAGTCTGGAACTCGGGAGAACGGAGCTAAGAAATCGTCTTGAGAGGCTGACCTGAAGTCGAAGGGGGGAGAGGCTCGTAGGGCACGAGGACAGAGAACAGCGGGAAGACACCCAGAAGCCATGTCAAGGGAAATACGAAGAGTTATGGGTGGGCTTAGGAAGCGGAACAAGGGAAAGAAATGAAGTGGTTAGAAGAGAAGTGGGAGAGAAACAGGTGTGACCGGCGTTTCTGAGGCGCGGAGGGTAGACCGTTTCCCGAGGGTTTCGGAGTAATACCAGCGCCTGTGTTTTCTTCTGGTCATTTGGAATGAGTACTGAAAATCGCCCAGGATTTGGGCAAGGAGGGTCTATCAGTAGCCTCCGGGGGAGTCAGTGATGTGGAATGGCTGGAAGGTAGCGCAGCTTCCACGGGTTTAACCTTGAACCAAGAGGAACCCTGTGAGAACACAGGTCAGAGAGAATGGCATCAAGGAGATGAAAAATACGGAGAGCCCCGGCAGGGCTTTCCATGGAATAAATGTGCAATGAGGGTTTGCTGATTAAATTATTATTACGTGCGATGATAAGGTGTTGCTAAGTAAGAAGAGGGGTTTTTCTTATTATAATAGATAATTTTAGATACACAGAAATACAGAAACGTTGGCAATGCATACCGTGGCTTGGGGAAACCCCCCTGGCTGGTGTGTCTTCTTCACTGTGCTCTCCCATGCTTGGGGAAAATCTACGAGAAGATCCCCCAGAGAAAGTGCACTGCTGAGTAAGAACCACCGAAAACACTTCTGAGACGCACAGCGACCACTTGGTTTCAGTAGTTCACTGTCAGGCATGAGGAGAAAGTCTGCTTTAAGCAAAGAGTGAACAGGAGGGGAGCCTGGGTGGCTCAGTGGGTTAAAGCCTCTGCCTTCGGCTCAGGTCATGATCTCAGGTCATGATCATCGGGCTCTCTGCTCAGTGGGGAGCCTGCCTCCCCTTCTCTCTGTCTGCCTTCTGCCTACTTGTGAGCTCTCTCTCTCTCTGTGTCAAATAAATAAATAAAGTCTTAAAAAAAAAAAAGTAAACAGGGGAAAACCTCATTCCATTTAAACCTGAATACCAGAAATTCACAGCTTTGAATAAACTGTTGTTACAAAAGGAATTAATAAGCAAACATGGAACCCTGTTACACATCCCATAGATTTACAGCAGTCCACAGCACAAAATTCTGCCTTCGTCATGTCTGTCAGTCTCTTTGTATGTGTACAGACCACTAATAATATCTACGTGTGTAGATATGTGTGTGTCACACATTTGTACGTCGTATGTCCACGATACTTATATGCTGGGTACTTCAGATGCATTAACTCATCTACTCTTACAACACCCTATTAGAGAGGTATATTACAACTATCATTTTATAGGTAAGAAATGGAGGTTATGGAAACTATCTCAAATACTATTAGTAAGTGGAAGAGCCATGGTTGGCGGGGGGCTCCCAACTCTTAACTACTGTATTGTACTGCCATTTGTATTTCTAAGTATTAAAGCACATTTACATAAAGCTTCATGGAGGAACTTGTGATCTTATCATTTGGCTTAGTATGCTGTATACCTTAATCTTAAAGTGACTATAGATTCAAACATGTTAATTAATGGCATGTCTCTTACATTTTCTTTCCAGAGAACAGCTGAGATATAGATGAAATTCAAGGTTATAAAAACCAAGGTTCGAGTAATTCCTCCCTTGAAGTAGTGCTCAGAAAAGACACAAATTAAAATCACAGGACCTTTACTAGCTGGCCCAAAGAAATCACACTCTGAGCCCAAGTGCAAAACTATGGTGGGAGGGAATGTTCCCAGTGAGAACATGAATTACATCTGATTCTCATTATTTGCTAATCCCGTATTTGAGAATTTGCTTACTCACTAAAATGTATTTGTATTCCCTGAAATCAATATTCGTTTAAGTTTTCCAGGTCCTTGGGGCAGGCAGGCTGAACGGGTCACGCTCCCGGCTAAGGTCAAAGAAGATCCCCCCAGTCTCTTGATTCAGCTCTCACACTGTAATCAAGCGTCCTTTCTGCGGTATGTTTAGTCTTTGCTTGTCACACTTTTGTGCTTTATGCTGATGATTTTGGTGTTTGAGATGGCCCCTAAGTAGAGTGCCCAAGTGCCGCCTTGCATACCTAAGAGCAAAAAGGCTGGCTTGTCCCTTACAGAGAAATCATCTGCTACATGATCTCCATTCCGGTGTGGGTTACAGGGCCACTGGCCGTGAGTTCCACGTTAACATGACACAAGGTGACTCTAGACAGAAACATACAAAATACGAGGGCATGTACTGATCTGTTAATGAAAATCCTCTGATTAGAGGCAGGAACATGGCCCTGTATTTCTCTTAGAAATAATGATTCACTAATTTGGTGTTCACAGCAACTTCATAAACTATAATCATCATGAGAAGAAAAGAGAGAGTCTTGTCGAGGAATCATATCAGAGTGCATGTGTGGACTCCAAGTTCTATGCAGCTTTCCGAGCTGTATGTTACCGAGGATAAACATACGTAAGCCACTGGCGGGGGCACAGCTCTCCCTCTCCCTCCTGGAAAGATCCTTCCCCAAGCAAGAGGAATGACCATCAGGAATTAAGATTCAGAAATAAATGACAAGAAAAGCAAAAAAATACTGACTAGAATCTGTAATGACGCGTGCCTCGGCCCTAGTGAGGAACAGGGGGCAGAATGTAATGGTCTGCCCTGTCGCCTGGGCTGGTCAGCTCAGGGAGCTTGGATGAAGCAGAAGGGGGTTAGAGAAACAAACCATGGTTACCTATAGACAATCTTAAAATACCAGTATCATCCTAATCCCAAATCTCTCAAGGACATTATTCAACTATTAAAATGGAATTATGCAGATTGTAAGTTTTTTTTTTTTTTAAGAAAAATTTCCAAGACTTTTCCCCTTTACATACTTGAAAAGTATTCAGAGACCGTTGGTCAATAAAACTTTTCAATGAAATTTAGAATAGGAAAGTAAATGCATAGGTGTTTACTTAGAGCTAGTTGCTAAGATTTAAGAACAAGAACTGAGGGAATGCATCCGATTCCAGTGATCAGAGACGCTGTGCAAATCTGGCTGCTACCTGTCTGCTGCTGGCGGGGCTAGGCCTCCAAGGAGAACACAGGAGCAAGAGCAACTTTCTCCCCAAACTTGAAAAGGCCTTTGTCCTCTGATTAAGTTCCATGATACCATCTCTATTCAGTAAGATCAACCCCCTAAGAATTAATTTCTCACTGTACGAGTAAGTGAGAATTATAACCAAATTATAAGCAAGACCACAACATAGACCTGTCTGCCTGTCTACAGCTCTCGGGTCATCTACTATGTTACATCCTGTCTAAGGAAAGGTTGGACTGGACAGTTGGTAAAATCTAGATCATATTAAAGAATTAAGACTGTGCAGTGTGTCTGCTGCACCATCCAGAGAAGATGCTCGGATCAGCGGGCATGAGAGTTGTAATCCTTCGGCAGATGACATTGTGCCAATACTGTCCTTACTGTTTTGGGGACTTCCACCTAGTGCCACCTGGAGTTCTCTACCCCAAGGTCTTGCCCAGCCAGAGAAGGCTGCTCTGAGATCACGTGAGTACCCTTGAGGCCTGCTAGGTATGGCAGGGGAGCTAAGGCCTCCTAGAAGCCGTCCTCAGCCAATGAGTGACGGATAAATAAGAATTGTGTGCTGTCCCCGGGCTCCCAGAGTTTCCCCTCCTGTCCTCGGATCCAGGTCCAGGCGCCCATAGCGGTAACAGGGTTGATAACACAAACCGTGACTGAGGCCTCCGCGGGCCCACTCTCCTACCGACATCTCCTTCACCTTCCCAGCAAGTTACGTCCGTTCAAATCCTTATCTCAGAGTCTTACTTCCCACAGAGTTTCTTTCTACAAAGCATTCTCGTTTCTGGTACAATTGTATTCTTCACTGTATATCAAATAACTGGTTTTCTGCTTTATGCATTGGTCTTTTATTAGCTTCACTAGTGGATATCAGTTCCCCCTAGGGCAATAATTCTGAGTAGATGGACAAAATACAGAGTAGACAAGCAGAGTCAAGAATTAGTCTTTAAAAAAAAAAAAAAAATGAGGGACGCCTGGGTGGCTCAGTTGGTTGGGCGGCTGCCTTCCGCTCAGGTCATGATCCCAGCGGCCTGGGATTGAGTCCCACATTGGGCTCCTTGCTCGGCAGGGAGTCTGCTTCTCCCTCTGCCTCTGCCTTGCCACTCTGTCTGCCTGTGCTCGCTCGCTCTCTCTCCCTCTCTCTCTGACAAATAAATAGATAAAATCTTTTAAAAAAAATGATTACTTTGTGAGATAGTCTCTCGCTTACCTAGTCAATGTTTGATCTCTTCTAGCATGGAGCTAGACAGATACGTTGTCATGGTTGAGCTCCTCCCCGAAGTTGGAGAGAGAGAGAGAGACATTCACTGGGGGGAGAGTTTATCTAATTTAATGGGTTTGCAGATGTAACAGGTTTCTAGAATACCAGCCCTTTCAACCAAGTTACCAAGGCAGATGGGCAAGGAGACCCATGGGAGGTAGAGACTCCCTGTGAGGGCCATGGTGATGCTCGTAAGAGCAAAGACAGGTCTGCAGTTTGTTCTACATGCCAGGTGGGTTTTGCGTATCACTGTAAGAATTAAATGAGTTGGTAAACATAATCATAAAGGAACATAAACAAAAGAGATAGAGAGAGACTATTATCTACTCAGATATTTCCGCTAAATACCACTGAAGAAAAGAATCCAAGGGCGCCTGAGTGGCTCAGTTAGTTGGGTAACTGCCTTCGGCTCAGGTCACGGTCCTGGAGTCCCGGGATCGAGTCCCGCATCAGGCTCCCAGCTCCATGGGGAGTCTGCTTCTCCCTCTGACCTTCTCGCCTCTCATGCTCTCTCTCACTGTCTCTCTCTCAAATAAATAAATGAAATCTTTAAAAACAAAAACAAAAACAAATCAAAAAACAAAACAAAACAACAACAAAAAAAGAATCCAAGCCAAAAAGAATATTGACAAAAAGTCAAAACATTCTGATGTCACCCTGGGGAAAACCGTGGTGCCGAGAAAGATCTGTGAACGGAAGGACAGCTCAAATCCTCGGTCTGCAGTTTTCAGTTTGGAGACCTAAATGCCTCCAACTTCATTCTCTGTTCATCTGTGACCTGAAGAAAGCAGGAGCAGTCTCTCGGGCTGTGGGAGACCGGCAGCCGGCACAAGACCTATTTTCTAAAAAAGGGAGGCGGGGGGTCTTTTCCTTAGGCTTCCGGAGAAAGGAAAGAAAAACGTATGTTTGCTCAAATGGCCAGTGTTTTATAGTTGGAATGAGAGAGCACAGAGAGACATGCATGGGTGTGAGACAGATGGTGTCCCCGCCTTCCTAAGGTGGAGGCGCATTTTGATTTTTTCCCAATAACAGCCCCCAATTACATTATGATCATTATCTGAAGAGACACCGAGTATGCTACTAAGTAAGCTTGGGCACCCAGTTCACAGGACAGCCCCGGAGAGCCGCACAGAGCTGCGGTCTGCGCACGTCGCCGCAGCCAAAGGAAGACTCAAAAGACTGAAACAGGAGAGTGGTGGCTGCCCACCCCCTTGACTGGACGGAGCTCGGTACACACGTCACATTCAGCCTCGGGACTCTGTGCTGCCTGACCACTTTCTGTCTCAATCTCTCCCTGCAGTTTTTTTGTTTGTTTGTTTGTTTGTTTTTACGGTCCTTCAGCTCCTGTTGGGTCTCTGAGCCATCATGGAAATGGAGTTTTGTGTGTGTGTGATTTTGTAAGTGAACTTTGAGTGTAATCATATTGCCTTTTTTTTTTTCATTTTTGTAGGTAATACCTCCTTCCCCAACCAGTTTTTATTAACAATAATAAACATGTTCAGTTGATCAGCTGTAGCAAAACCTGTCACCATCTTCACAGGACCTAGTGTAATTTCAGTGACCTTCTGTGGCCGGCATACAGTATATTTTCCCAGAGCCCGGAATCAAGCCTTTTAGAAGATACAGATCATGCAAACCTCATTACATAATGCTTTTAGGTCTAATTGTATATTGCTTTAAGTTTACCTTCTTTTTAACAGAGTTTCCTTTTTAGTTTTTTTTTTTTTTTTAATTTACTTATTTATTTATTTGAGAGAGGGAGAGAGAGTGTATGAGCAGGAGGAAGCGCAGAGAGAGAGAGAGAATCCCAAGCAGAGTCCCCAAGTGCAAAGCCCAGCAAGGACTCATCTCAGGACCTTGAGATCATGAGCTGAAACCAAGAGTCGGACGCCCAACTGAGCCACCCAGGTGCCCTGGAGTTGGAAGGAAGGAGAGAGAGAGGCAGGTAGGCAGACAGGCAGAAAGCAGGCCACCCCGGCCGCAGGCGGGCAGCAGGAGGCAGAGAGCGTGAGGGGCTCACCCCCACAGACGACGCCGTCCAGGCCTTCACAGCGGCGGTCGTCACACTCGCACGTCTTCCCGTACACCCTGCGGTCCCCCGGAGGGTAGCAGGTGCACTTGCCGCACTCGCATTTACCTGCAACACAGGGAGAGCGCAGGGCTTAGAAGCGTCCTAGAATCAGCCCCGCTTTCCAGGCACACACGCGCACGGTGAAGCTCGTTCAATAGTTGGGCGAAGGACTTTTCTTCCCGGACTCTGGTAAGCCGACGCCCAAGAACAAGAGCCACGGAAGCCCGGCGGGGGGGAGGGGCCGGGGGCGGGGGCGGGAGGGGCGGGGGGCGAAGTGACACTCGCTTCATTCATTTTTGAAGACTAATGCAGTTACGAATCCCTCTGGGTATTTCCTATTTAACGTCACTTGATGATACCACATGGTATATATTTAAACATAATTTAGCATAATGTCATTTAAAAAAATGTTCTTATATATTTTTATTTTGGGTCTACTGGCCACGTAAGGAAAAAAAAATGCTCACAGGTACATTTCAAGGCAATGTTTTATGGCTATTATTTATGGACGCCAGTTTTACAATTTATAGAACTCATTTTACCATGGAATGCTTACCAAAGTGCACGACCTAAGTACCCTTATTGCTCTTGGCTCAAAATTTTAAAGTATAAGCCTTTTTTGGAACGAGCTGGGCTCATAGTTTGGGAATTCCTTAACTATGGTCATTATGGCTGTCATCATTACTTCTTGGGCTGTAACTATGTGTCAAACACTATAATTTTCCCCATTCCATCCTTTTGTTTTCACCATTGCACTCACTGACGAGCACTATCACTACAATTTTACTAAACAGGAAACAGACACACACGGACGCCAAGTTCCTTTCCATGGGGGACTAGCTCATAAGGAATAGACTCAAAATTCATATCCATCCTCATTAACCTTAAAGTTTGTGCACTTAACCATGAGGCCAGCCTGCATCTTATTATACCCAACGCAGCACCACGAGGCTATGAGAAAGAAAATTCCTTCTGCCTGTGGAGCTGGCGCTGGCTTGGCAGACATTCATCTGGGTGACTACCCTGAGACATCTGTTACTCTCTGTCATTAGCCCAACCGTCGTAATGACACACCCACTGAAATGATCATAAGACGCTTCGGGGCTGACCCTGCAATGTTGTTAGTCATTGTGTGCTGCATTTGTATCTTGTTAAAGAAATTCCAAGTTGGTAGATGATGGAAGAAAGGAAAATTAGTATTTAGAATCATATAATTTCAGAGCTGTAATTAAAGATAATCTAATGCAGTGATTCATAATCTTTTCTGGCAGAAGTGGTGGGGTCATGGTCCCTTTGAGAATCCGGTGAGAGACACCACAATGGACAGTGTGGTTTTGGCTGCTCCTCGGCCAGCCTCTCTCTGCCCTTGGAGACAGGCCCAAGTTCAGGGGGAGGCAGCGTCCCTCTCTATCCCCGGTGACACTCCCTCTTCGTATGTCCTGGTGTATAGAAGAGGGACAACAGCAGACACTGTTGGCCAGGGTTTTGCTTCTTGA
Organism: Mustela nigripes; assembly: GCF_022355385.1. Classification (NCBI taxonomy): domain Eukaryota; kingdom Metazoa; phylum Chordata; class Mammalia; order Carnivora; family Mustelidae; genus Mustela; species Mustela nigripes. The sequence goes on along the minus strand of NC_081571.1, from coordinate 75,455,085 downwards.
GGGTGAAAGTGAAGACACAGGGTCTGTGGCAGGAGCACCCCAGCAACAGCACAGCGGTGAGTGTCCAGGAGCGGAGGAGCTCGGCACTAAGTAATGGTGGCAGGGCGTGTTGTTGGCAGGGCCTGGCCTCCCTGGGGCGCTGCCTGAACTGGGTGTCCACACTTGCACTCTGTGCCTGAACCTTTCGCATAAAATCCTCCTCCGTCCCCATCAATGAAGGTGGTCTCTGTTTCCTCAGACAAGAACTGTAGCTGGTAGACCTCAGATCTCTCCTTGGAAAAATATAGCAGCACATGTTTATATTTTTGTAAGATGTCAGGAGGATCCATGACTCCCCACAGTTTATTTAACAGATGAGGAAACGCAGCCAAGCTGAGGTTGAACGATCTAAGGCCTGAGAAGTAGACATCAGCAGGGCTGGTGATGGAACCCATTCTTCTGAGCCCCAGGGACCTTCTGGTGCCCACAAACTTACTCGTCCTCATCATGGGGTGTGTGTGTGTGTGTGTGTGTGTGTGTGTGTGTGTGTGTGTGAATGACAACAGAAACCCAGACTGTGGAGACACAGAGACTAACCATACAACCATCCGCAGTACAACCATGTGTGGCTAACGAGTCCTTCATGGGCAGATATGGGAAACATCAACCACGTTGTTCCTGAGAGGGCATGCAGACCTACTGATCAAGTCAAGATAGATTTTTAAGTTTGAGGGTGTATGTGTTTTTGGTGACAATTTTATTAACATTTGAAGGCATTCAAGAAGTTTCTTGGATGTAAGTATTATTGGTTTCTGTGCCTTTTTGGAAAGGATAATCTGATTACTGGCACAGGGGGGCACCTGGGTGGTGTAATCAGTTAAGACTTTAGGTTTCAGCTTAGGTCATGATCTCAGGGTTGTGAGATCAAGTCCCATGTTGGGCTCCAAGCTGATTGTGGAGCTTGCTTGGGATTCCCTCTCCTTCTCCTTCTGCCCCTGCCCACTGCTTACCCTCAAGCTCTTGCTCAAAAATAAATAAATAAATAAATAAATACACAAACAAACAAATAAGTAAACAGTGGCATATGTGTTCAAATATCTACATTTCATTGTTTTCATTATGGATAGTTTGTCTTATATTTCTTCTATAAAGTTAGATTGCAAAGTGTTCATATTGGATCTTAGGTCCATTTTTTCCCCTAATAGATTTTAATTCATGTATATTTTTCAAATATCAGAGTATAATTAACCATTTTGAAATTCTAGGTGTTTATTTATTTATTTATTTAATTTGGTCATGTATCTGTCAGAGTTTTAAAAAGCTACATTAAGCCAACTATTAGCTGAGTTACTTTACAGATACCGCTCTGATACAGTTTATAGGTTGTAGTTGCTTCATATGCAAAGACAAAAAATCATAAATCAAGACAGGCTAATGTATTACAGATAGAAAGCTAAAGAAGAGTAAATTGTTCTTACAGTCCACATTTTAAATTGCATTATTTTGCTGTCTTAGGTCACCACTTTGGTCTAGTCACTACCACGACATATACTTGCCAGGTAAATGTCTACTCGTCTTTCAAGATCCAAAGTCTATTTCACCAAATCCATGATTCTTGCGTCCTCCTACTCACACGCCTTCACAACTACAGCAGAATCAACTGCCTTCTCATGTGTCCTCAGGATGTTTGAATCAGTGTTTATTGAACAGATGCACTAAACAATAATCACATGTAAATGGTTTAATAATACATTCCCATGACATGTAGGATGTTTCTTCCAGAAGACATATGCCTTTCCAATTACCAGAAAGCCTTCATCTGTGTTTCCCACAGTTACATCAATGAAGTCTGTCCCACAGCAAGCTCATCATCTTAATTTACAAACATACTTCTCTTCCTATGTCTTGTTATCGGGAGAAAGTCACCATCATTTGATCTGTCACCAAATCTTAAAAATACCTGATAACATAGTGGATTCCTTCCTTCTTTTAATGGGCTATTCTTCTCCTTCCAATATGAAATTTCATGAGATCCACTTTTTTAATTTAAATTTGATTAATTAACATACAGTGTATTATTAGTTTCAGGTGTAGAGTTCGGTGATTCATCAGTCTTACATAACGCCCAGGGCTCATTACATCACGTGCCCTCCTTAATACTGCCCCTCACCCAGTGAGCCCCCCACGCCTCTCCTAGAGATCCACTTTCTTAAAACATGTCTGTGATTATGTAATTGCCTTTCATGTGATAGTCCCACATAGACCTTCAAGGCAGAGATCAAATTCCTCAGCAGAGCTCTCCACACCTGCTCCAACTCACCTGTCAAAGCAGATATTCGATATTCACAGTGCACTCATGTTCAGAAACTTTGCTTTTTGCTCCGTTTCTTCTCTCTGCTGTGAGCTCTACCACTTTCTCTGCACAAGCGGACCCACTATTCAACAGCCAGCTCAGATCTCCTCACCTCTATGAAACCTTCCTTGTCACCTCTATTCGGTTACCTGGAACATGTGTGCTTCCTTTCTGATCCCACGGTAATTTGTTCACACCACTGGTAGATTACGGAATGCAAGCTTTATACTGCATAAGCACATGCTTGCATCTGACCACAAATACTGAACTCTGTGGTCAAGGCTGACAGTGAGATTTGTGTCCTGTTGTCTCTGTTGGTGGAGTAGGAAACCCTGACATACAGATTTATTGTCTTTTTTTTTTTTTTAATAAGAAATCGAGTCCAATCTCTTCTCTTTGTTTGCTAAATGATATTATTATTTCAATGACTGTTTTAGCGTTGTGAGCTATAAATCTGTCTTCTCAAATGACTATCAATATTCATATAAATAAGAATGTAGGATAATGGAAGGTTTCATGTCTAGTACTAATAAGTGCTATTTTATTTAACAAATTGAGAGGAAAATCTAAAGAAAGGTATGCTCAAAGAAATAAAAGCAAGCCAGGTAATTTTTGAAAAGATAATCCAGAGACAGATGGAAAGGACAGAAATAACTATCTAAGAAATGAATTCAGTCAACATCATCAATATCATTCAACCAAAACTTAGGTGAACTTTACACCGAGTCTCTCCATTCTTATTAAATTTTTAGAAAGCAGATAATCTTTAAGCACACACAAAAAGTCAGTCCAATGATATCATTTTATAAGGGACTGAAATCCCTGTGAATTAAATTTTAAGGCTTTGACATAAGCAAAGAGTAATGAACTAAGATAGATATCAAGATATCGACTAAAGTAGATATCAAAAAGTTCTGATTTTAAAATATTTTACTTAAATATTTTAAATTTGACACTTCCTTAAAATATAGAAAAAACTAAGTGAAGAATGACAAGCTGCAGTTTATTCCTAAGCACAACTAGTCATTTTAACAAATAAAATATACCTCACTTTAAATATCATCTTTAATTTAAATTTTCTTACACTCCCTAAGAAAGCTAAATATCTTTCAAACACGTTTGCCTTGAAGTACATTTTCCCCTAAGTACCAGATTAAAATTTAAAACCCTAAGGCACTTACTCCAAAATAGTTCTCATACGAAATTCAGCAAACATGAAGAATTTCTTTTGTGCAAAATACTTGATCAGATAGGAGAGTTTAATTCTAAATAAGAGTTATATAAGTCTATAATTTCTGCTATCCCATTAACTTATTTCATTTCACTAGGCATCAACTCCAAATAAAAGTGTTAGAGAATGATATTTCTAAATATCACACAATTATTTTGAGCATTATTGGCAAAATTTACTAATGTTATTATGTTATTGTTATCATTGTTATTGTTATTATGAAACTGAAAGGTCAAAATTTTTTAATATTTGTTTTAATAGAAAATTCATATGGTCTGTAGACATTTGAAAAGATATTCCTTTCTTAATCATATGGGAAATGCAAACTAAAACCACAATAACATTCCATCCCCAACTAATCAGATTAGCCAACTTTAAAGAACTGACTAAGTTTTGGAAATGGTCTGGAAACACAGGCCATATATTTTATAACTGGTGGAAATGCAAGTTGGTAGAATATTCTGGAACAGTGCTTAGCATTATCTAGTCAATATGTTTAATTTATGAACCAGCATTTCAATTCTTGGTCATATTCTCTGGAGAAAAGTATACTTGTTTGTACCAGGAAATGTTCCAGAACTATCATAACAATGCTATTCCTTATAGTCTCAAAGGGGGCTCACATGTTCATCGATAACAGAATATATTAACGTCAGTTATATTCTTAGGTGGACCACTGCGTTACAGTGAAGGGAGCAGGGCTCCTTGCCACATCATGCCTAAATCTTCAGAACATAATGTAGAGTGCAACAAGTCAGACACAAAATGCTGTATATTTTTTTGAAATATTTCAAAACAGATAAGTCTAAACACTCCAATGTTTGGGAATGTATATGTAGGTGGAAAACTTGAAAGAAAGGCATAGAACACCTAAAAGTGAGAATAATGGTTATCTTTTCAGAGGAGGTTATATGTGATAATTGAGGCAAGGCCAGTGGGAGCTCTTGGGATTCTGGCATTATTCTACTTTTGCACCTGGGTCAAAGTGTGAACACTTTACAATGATTCAGAATGTCATAAATCAATATGGTATATATTTTCCTGGGCATAGTGGACTATTCATGAAACAAGGCTGGTATAACCAGTGAGCTATGTTGCAAAAAAAATCAGTCTTTTCCTTAATTCATTCATTATAACTAAATAAATTGCCAGTGTACTCAACATTTAAATGTGAAAGTTTAAAACATAAAATGTTGGACAAGAATATAGGTGAGAGTTTTCATAACCTTCAAGTAGGAAAGACCATTCAAAACATGACAATAAACAAACCAGAAACAAACAAACAAAAAGGACAAGTTTGGCCATAAACAATAATTAAAACAAAACAATATTTAAAACAAAAAAATAAGCAAGACTGACATAAACAATAAACTGAGACAAAAATATTTGCAGATAAAACATAACAAAAAATGACAAAATGACTATACATATGAACTCATATAACCAATAACCAATAACCACAAGAAAAACAGTCCAAGGACAAAAATGGATCACTCACAATAAAGATAATACACAATGATTATTATCAACAATAAATTATTTATATCACTTAGTAGATCTCATGGAAATAAACTGCAAATTTAAAATAATTATACTTTGAAGGAAAGTCACCTGGTTCACTAAAATACTTGAAAATTCTGAAGTTTTATGTTAATATGATTTTACCTGATACCGCCTGGAGAAACCCTCATTTATGGTGTTTTGGGGTTTGTCTACAAGTTGCTTCAAGGTATATACAAATAAAATAACATTACTTTAATACTAAGAAGTCAGACTAAGTAGGACTGTCATTCTACATATACAGTAACTCTGTACCACTGAATTACAAGATGAAATAAAAGAACAGCTTGAGGGGCGCCTGGGTGGCTCAGTGGGTTAAAGCCTCTGCCTTCCCAGGGTCTTGGGATCGAGCCCCGCATCGCGCTCTCTGCTCAGCAGGGAGACTGCTTCCTCCTCTCTCTCTCTCTGCCTGCCTCTCTGCCTGCTTGTGACCTCTCTCTCTGTGAAATAAATAAAATCTTTAAAAAAAAAAAAAAAAAAGCCCCTTCTACACGATCACGCTGAGCTAGTACCCGCGCCTGGAATCGGGTCGCAACCCCAGCCGCACCTGCCGCCTGCCACTGCCTCTGGACCATGGACCCCCGCAAAGTGAGCGAGCTTCGGGCTTTCGTGAAAATGTGTAAGCTGGATCCGAGCGTTCTGCACACCGAGGAAATGCGTTTCCTGTGGGAGTGGGTGGAAAGCATGGGGGTTAAAATACCACCTGCCACTCATAAAACTAAATCAGAAGACAGTATCAAGGAAGAAAAACCAGATAGTAAGAAGGCGGAGGAAAACATAAAGACAGATGAACCATCAAGTGTGGAGAGTGATCTAGAAATTGACAATGAAGGTGTGATTGAACCAGATACCGATGTCCCTCAAGAAATGGGAGATGAAAATGCAGAGATAACCGAGGAAATGATGGATCAGGCAAATGATAAAAAAGTGGCTGCCATTGATGCCCTAAATGATGGTGAACTACAGAAAGCCATTGACTTGTTCACAGATGCCATCAAACTAAATCCTCGCTTGGCCATTCTGTATGCCAAGAGAGCCAGTGTCTTCATCAAATTACAGAAGCCAAATGCTGCCATTCGAGACTGTGACAGAGCTATTGAAATAAATCCTGATTCAGCTCAGCCTTCTAAGTGGCGCGGGAAAGCACATAGATTTCTGGGCCATTGGGAAGAAGCAGCACCTGATCTTGCCCTTGCTTGTAAACTGGATTATGATGAAGATGCTAGTGCGATGCTGAAAGAAGTTCAACCGAGGGCCCAGAAAATTGCTGAACATCGGAGAAAATACGAGAAAATACGAGCGAAAACGTGAAGAGTGAGAGATCAAAGAAAGAATAGAAAGGGTTAAGAAGGCTCGGGAAGAACACGAGAGAACGCAGAGGGAGGAAGAAGCCAGACGACAATCAGGAGCTCAGTATGGCTCTTTCCCAGGTGGCTTTCCTGGGGGAATGCCTGGAATGGCAGGGGGGATGCCTGGAATGGCAGGAATGCCTGGGCTCAATGAAATTCTTAGTGATCCGGAAGTCCTTGCAGCCATGCAGGATCCAGAAGTTATGGTGGCCTTCCAGGATGTGGCCCAGAACCCAGCGAATATGTCAAAATATCAGAGCAACCCAAAGGTTATGAATCTCATCAGTAAATTGTCAGCCAAATGTGGAGGTCAAGCATAATGCCCTTCTGACAAATAAAGCCCTTGCTGAAGGAAAAGCAACTTCGATCACCTAATGGATGTCGCAATAATACAAACCAGTGTACCTCCGACCTTCTCATGAAGAAAGCTGGGGTGCTGTGAAGAGAATCCCTACCCCTCTGCTCCCCATGCAACTGAAACATTCTACAATGGTTTTCCATTAGGGTATTCATTCAGATAATGTTTTCCTACTAGGAACTACAAACTTTAAACACTTTTTAAACCTTAAAAATATTTAAAAACATATTAAAAGGGTGTGTTAGTCCCTACATTTTTCTTTACTAATCATTTCAGTTTTTTTTTCCTTTGGATTAATTGGGCAAGGAAGATATTTCAGTGTGGAAGATTCATTGCTCAGTTATAACGAGTGAAATAAAGGTTTATTAGTAGGAGGCAAATAATACATTAAAATAGATGAAGTTTGAGTTGGAGATACGGTTTCTGAGGCATTTTGACTTGTCTTTTTAAATGCTTTATTTTTTAAACACAGTTTATTTTGATAGAACCATTGGGACCACCAGTATTGCAGTCGGACCTGGGTAGGGACCAGAAGTGCTTGGCAGGGCAGCAACAACCTTACTCCTTTTATATAGTGTGCACCCTTGTGCAGATGCATTTAAATCTTACACTGCGGTGAAGGGATGATTTTTATAATGCTGCAGTAGACTTGGATTGCTTAGCTGTGTTCTTGTCTGATATAGAAAATAAATGTTTTGCATTATTTCCACATAGGGGAAATAAGGGAATACCTTTTTTTTTTTTTTTTTTTTTAATATTTCTGTGTTTAGAGTGACCTTTCCTGGTCCGAAAATACCCATCTCTTTGTGTGCTTTCTGCTTATTTTCATGTCCCCCCTTCTCCCCTCCCAGTACTCTTTGGGCTAAAGATAGTCCTTTTTCACTGGCGTCATCACTATTATTATCATTCACAGCATAATTGTGCAAGTATATGTAATGCTGGGTTTACTATGTAATACATATAGTGATTATGTAAGATAATACCCATAACAGTTGTAGTTTCTTACTTGGCCAAGTGATTGCATATTTAAATGTTAGGTTTCTGCTTCGGTGAGATCTTAACCATCTCAGAAGATGTTGGAAGGAGGGATTTCCTTTGATGTTCAGTCTTCTGAGGAAATACCTGTTGGAGTTGGAGTTTATCTGACATTATTCATCTTCGTAGTTTGGAGAGTATGAGGTTTGAATTCATTGATATACATAGAGGGGAACCAAATTTCTTGATCCAGTATGAATTATAAAATTGATGAGATCCATGGTTCTTCATTGTGGGGTTGATGGCATTATGAGTGTTCTTATTCAGCTCTTGAATACTGCACCATATCCCCCACCTCCTTTTTTCCTTCCCTCTCCTCCAAGGATAAAGAAATGATGGATTTTCTGTTGTACATTCAAATCTTAACATTAATTAAGACTAAGTCTAGGCACTGTACTAGGAATCGCTAGGTTTCTACCTTTCCAATTTAACGTGCTGGTGTTCAAAAACAGTTGCCAAGGGATGAGACCCTCTATACTTTGCTTATTTGAAGAATCAGTGGTAGGAGCAGTGAAGAAAATTCCATGGAATAATTTCTGAAATAGCACATTTCTGAAGTCATAAGTAAGTTGATTCAGGTTCTAACCCTTTATACAAGCAAATAGGAATGCATCTGTTATATAGTGAGAAAAGGCTGTATGCTAACTGAGCATGCTTTTTAAGTCCTTTAAAAATACTCAGCATATAAACTTGCGTTTGAGCTTGTCAGTGGTTTTTTTGTTGGTAATGTGTGCTCTTTCTCGAATTTTCTAATGTGTGCTGTGGATAACCCAAGAAGACCAGTTCCTTTTGGGTTCCTTATTTGATTTACTTTTTACTTAATTATATATTACTTAAGTACATTCTAACATTGCAGATATTACCATAAGTGGGTAAAAGTAAAATTGGTCTTCTGAAAATGTGTCCTGTGCTCTTAAGTTCCACAAATACAAAGTACATTCATTTTCATAGAAAAAAAAAAAAAACTTCATTAAAAAAAAAAAAGAACAGCTTGATAACTTTGTAAAAGGTAGACTGCCTCATTTATATTTTTAGAAATTGAAAGATTAAATTTTTATTTATTTACCCAATGTCTAGAGCAGCATTATCAACAACAGCCACACTATGGGAAAAGCCCAAGTGTCCATGGACTGTTCCAACGGAGAAAGAAGATGTGGTGTATATATATACAATGGAATATTATTTAAGCATCAACAAGAATGAAATCTTGCCATTTGCAAGGATATGGATAGAGCTAGAGTGTATTGTGCTAAGCAAAATGAATCAGTCAGAGAAAGACAAATACCATGATTTCATTCATATGTGAAATTGAAGAAACAAAACAAATGAACATGAGGAAAAAAAGAGAGGGAGGCAAACCTTAAAACAGACTCTTAACTACAGAGAACAACTGAGGGTTGCTGAAGGGGAGGTGGGTGGGGATGATGGGTTAGATGGGTGTTGGGTATTAAAGAAGACACTTCTTGTGATGGGCACTGGGTGTTATATGTAAGTCACGAATCACTATATTGTACACCTGAAACTGATATTGCTCTGTATGTTAACTAACTAGAATTTAAATAAAACATTTAAAACTAGAAAAACCCAACCTTATCAATTAAGTTCACCAATTTTTATCCTTATTAACTACCAGAGCACAGTTATGGTAGAAATATTCATTTCATTATTTCATAAAATTGGAGATTGTTAGAGATGGAAAATCATGGAGGATGATCAAGTCCAACTAGCCCTATAATTTACAGATGAGGAAAATGAACTCTGGGAGTGAGAAATCATGTGACTTTCTCAAGGACACACAGGTTGTCTCTTAAAGTCACAGAATGAGTGAGGGGATGGAAACATTAACTCCGTCCTCTATCATTTCTAGAACTATTGTTGGTTGTTCTTTTTAATAGTTAGGGATGCTTGGGTGACTCTCTCCTAATGAAAATGGAGAGGTATCTGTAAGCATTACCTGGAGAAAAAGTAGTAATCTCTGGTACTGGCTAATTTTCCAAACTAATATAAATCTAGACAATTGGTTTTCAGGCTATGTATCTCTCCCTCCTTTTCTTCTTTTTTCCCCTCCTATTCCTCCTCTAGTCCTTTATCCCTCAACCAACCTCACCTCTCTACCTTTCTCTCTCTCTCTCTCATAAACACACACACACCATCTTTGTTCCTCCTTTCTTCCAGGTATTTCTTTTCTTCTTAGATTCCTCTTCTTACGCAATCTTAACCGTAACAAATCTCTCGGTCTTTCGACTTTGCCTTCTCCTTCCACCACTCTCTTCAAACTTCTCTTCCTAAAGTGTCATCTCCATTAGGGCATGGGCTTCAAATCATCAGGGACCAGTTACTGCATGCTAGAGGAGGAGACACAAAGACAAACAAAACAGATGCTCCTCCCTAATCTCATGGATGGACAGTTAGGGAAGGGTCCCTTCATGAACTAATTGGGTAAACCCATACTTCATTAGGTGTTAACGACCAACTGAATCTTCTCCATCACCACTAGTAATACACTTGTGAGAGAGCACAAATTGGGAGTTTTCAGATACCACATGGTAGATGTATGCACCTGAAGAGCAACTGTTGAAGACTGAAAACATCTCCAGAAAGCATAACTAAAAATACAACACGCAACCACACACACATATCAGTTCCACCCCATTTGCCCCCACTTGAGGTGTTTAGGTAGAGACTGATGCTCTCCTCCTTCAAACCACACCACATAGAAAACACATATTCTTGCTCAAGAATAAATGCCACTGGGTGATCAGCCTTGAATATCTGTATCAATGTGGTCACTCCCTCATTCGTTCAACAAATACATTTTGAATATCAACTATGGATCAAGTATTATGTTAGATGCTGAAGATACAAAATTGAGGACATTTTTAAAAACTTTTAGTAGTGGAGGGAATAAAGGTAAAACAAACTAGCACGCACATCTGGCAGGGTTAGAAAAAGTTCCTGGTAAAGGTGACCTTGGAATGAGTCTCAAAGTGTCTGTTAAATGTCAGTAAGGTAAAGAGACAGGGAAATACAATTTAGGGCACCGATACAATTAAAGCATGGGCTCTGACATTAAATAAATCTAGATTCTAATCTCAAGATGTCCACTATTAAATGTAATTCCTTGGAAGACCAAGTTAAACTTAATTTATTATGGTTGTGTGATGGGAATAATAATAAAACTGATAATAAAGTTATTATAAAGGTTAAATGTTGTAATGCATATAAAGTACATAAGTCAGAGCCTGGCGTATGGTAAGTGCCCAATAAACAATAGATATTATTTACATTTTTACAATAGGAAACACGTTGAGAGGCTTGAATCTCAATCACTCACATAAAATCCGTTCCTTTCCTATTCCATTTCTCTAGACAAACAAACAAACACCTGTATTTCCTGCTCTAGAATGAAATTAACTAAGAAGACCACTGTATTATCAAATGCACCTGTCAGTGTGGTCACAGCAGGCACACTCTTTTTGACCTTATTTTCTTTCACTTTTAAAAATGGTAAAAACCACATTTGCAGTACATGCTCAATAGCTAGATAGTAATTACAGGCTCACATAACACAGAAAAGAGATTAGCACTTTACTAACATAGTCCTCTTTTGCCTAAAATAATAGATTTACCATAGCAACCTGATTGCACTACAAAAACTTCTGCCAAATGCATCCTAAGTTCTCCTGAAATTTCTATGAGAAGAAATTAAACACTTGAGAACTATAATATTCTATACCATTTCATCTAAGTACAAATATTTTTATGTGCGAGAATGAAGTCCTCTTCCATCAGACATTTGAAAGTGAAGAGGTACCTTTCACCTCCCATTTCAAAATGGATGCTGAGTCTTCTTATAATTCAAGCCACATTGACATCACGATTACCAGCCAAGGAAGAGTTGTTCATAACTTTTAAAAACATGGATAAATGTCAATTCTTCTGTTTGTACTTTCTTAGTACACAAGGATTAAAGTAATCAGTCATGGACTATGTGAGGAAAGAAGACATTTAAGCAAATATAGCACTAATATAATTTTCTGTTGTCTGCCCTAGAGTGTCTAAAATTGAAAATGGGAAATTGGTATGCCAGGTGTCACTTTTCTCTAGGGATTTTCCAATGTATTGAGCAAAGCATCACAGAGGAGGTCTGTTAGACCTCTGAATTATATGATCTCATTATTTCAAACTTCAGATCATTTCTAAAATAACAATTACTCAAGATTCACTTTTTCTAACAAAATATCTATAACTTAGGAAGCAATATCACACTCGTTTGTCAGCGTAACCCAGAAACCAATCATCAGGTCCAAGGTTTCCAAGTCAGTGAACGACTGAGGTTAGGAAATGTGAAGCTTAAGTAATTGATCAGTGCGGCCCATCATGAAGAGGCCAATATCAATTAAAAAATAAGACTCTCCTTCTTCTTAGCTGGTGAACCCATTAACTATACAGTGGACTGTACATTGTTTCAGAAACAAGATTTAGGGATTCTGCAAACATAAATCCTATCCCATTCAAGCCAATTCTTAGTATTAACTTTAATTACTCCATTCTAGGTCATAAATAAACAGATACAACTATAATTCACCATGAAAGATGCTATGGGACAAATGCCTTAAGACAGTCACAGGCAACGAATGCCATTGACCAGGACAAGTGCTGTGATAGACAGAATCAGAGAAATGTTTTTATGGGAAATCTCCTGAAAATAAACTTTATTTGAGCAATGGAAAGACAGCACGGAATCAGGCCACAGTCACTTTTAAATTCTTGGCTTTTATCACTTTCAAAAATCAGAAGTACAAGTGAATATATCATTTCCTTAATACACACTTCATGAGTGCTAATTAAACTGATTTGAAATAAGTGTGAAATTTCTTCCCACATCAGGGATAATTAGGAAATTTCTTTAACAATTTGAACAATGAGATCCATATCACAATACATAATACATTTTCCAACAACAAGCTAGGCTTTTAAAAAAGAAAAAATAAACCAAAAAGAAATATTTTCTACTGATAATTAGTTTGTATTTTTTTAAAAAGGTTTTATTTATTTATTTGAGAAAGAGAAAGCTAAAGAGGGCTGAGCTGGCGGAGAGGCAGATAGGGAAAGACAGACTACCTGTGAGCAGTGAGCCTGATGTGGGACCAGATCCCAGGACCCTGGAATTATGACCTGAGCTGAAGGTAGACACTTAACTGATTGAGCTACCCAGGAACCCCAGTTTGCATTATTTTTTGCTTCTGTACTTAATAATGCTGATTTCTGCAAGTCCTAAAACATTAGTGAAAATACTGTGTGTGTGTGTGTGTGTGTGTGTGTGTGTGCACATATATGAGAATGTGTGCGTAAAGTACATTTAAATTTGAGGGTGACAAAACTCCACGTGAGCAATTTATCCTCAAACGATTCATGTAAAAAAGCTCTTTATAATATCCTTAAGTTTTCTAAGTTTGAAATTATTTAAAAATAAAAATATTTTAAAATTTAAAAATATGTAAGTAAAACTCTAGACATAATGTATCTATGTAGCTAAATTAAAAAAAAACAAAGTCTTATCAATAATTATGCATAAACCTACCCACTCATTTTACTTTCAGTTTTGGGAAATATTCTTTAACATCATATTCAGGATTTCAGCCAATTTTTTCAATAAAACAGTGTCAAACAGATGCAGAGCCTGGGAACTGCACAGCCAAAAATGTCAGAAATTCAATAAACTTGAAATTTATAAATATAATAAACTTACTTTCACTTTGGTATTTTACAGCACAGTTAGCATAATCAGGATTAGTAGGTAAGGGTAGCAAGGAAACAGGGTTTAATGTACTGTAATAAATAACATTCTACCCATCAGGGTCATCCATAATGGAATGCACTGCCATAGCAAGGTGTAAGCTCCCTAAGAAGGGAATCTCTGATAAGAGTTAAGAGTTTGTGCTCTGGACTCAGAAAGACCTAAGACAGAATTTAATATTGACCACTCATATGCTCTATAATCTAGAGAATAACTTAACCTATTGACTTAAAAATTTTCGAAATTGGGAATACCTACTTCATAAGTACCTTTAAGGATACTGAAATAGAAAGCTATTTCTAAGTATTACTAATAGTTTGGATTTCCTAAGTACCACTATGATATTTGTTTGTAGCATAACATTTTTTAAAATAAACATATAACTTAAAAAGTAAAAGGCTTACACATATATTATAATGTTATACATTCTTATATAATCAGAAGTAGTATTCCATTTTTCACTGCTAATATATTTCTATCTCAGTATGAAATTCCATTATTTTTCTCTTCCAACAATATATATCAGATAACTCATGGTTTTTATATTAAGTAATGCTACTTCTTTAAAAGGTATTTTATACTGACATTACATTTCAACAAACTCATTGCACCTGAAATTCCTATCTCCATTCTGTCTCTAATCTTAGCAATAATTTTCACTAGCAAAGATTCAATATATAAGATTAACTCAAAGGCTGCTAAGGCTGCCTGACTTAAGTGTCCAAAATCCTAAAGAAAAAGAAACCATAGGGAAATAAGTTCTACCTTATATAATCCCCTTCCTGCATTTGTTAAATGTGATCTGAAGCTTTTTAAGGCAAGAAGAAAGAAACATTTAAAAGATGAATAAATAAAACAGAACTTTTGAATTTTTCATCTAGCTAGAAAAAACAGTAATTGGAATTCAGGGACTTTGAAAGAGGGCATTGATAAACATCGTATAAATGTCCCATGTTTTCACTTTAAAAGTCATTTCCGTTCCTAATTGGATTGAGGTCATCTATCTGCCTTTGCACATGTCTGCCAGAATAAAAAAAGAATAGATATATATTCTTTATCTCTCTCTCTCTCCATATATACATATATCTTCAAGAAAGATAGTATCACTCACAAAATTCTACCACTTTCATTAAACTGTATTTATGCTTAAAGCTAATGGTATGTCAAGAGGCGGGACAAAATGATCAAAAAGAAAGGATAGATAACAGAAAGAGCTCTAAAAATGAGAGAGGTGACTAACCTGGAATTGTCAGTAATGGACTTTAAAATAACTATGATTAATATATTTAAGAAACTGTATTATTAAATGGAGAAAATCACCAGAGAATTATGTTTTAAAAAATGGAAATTCTGAATTTAAAAGTACAGTAAATGAAATGAAAGCCTGAATAAAGATATTCAGTGGTAGATTAGACATGGAAGAAGAGAAGATTAGTAAACTGGAAGTAGGTCAGGAGAAAATACCCAGACTGAAGCATAGAAAACAAAAAGAATGAGGAAAAAAGAGCATAAGAGACCTACTGGACATGGAATAATACCTAATGCATCTAACTGGATCCAAGAAAGAAAAGACATAATAAAGCAGAAGTAATATTTTAAGAAATAATAGTGCTGTCATGGGCTGAATTGTGACCCCCAAAAGTCATATGTTGAATTCTTAATCCCTAATACCCCAATATAGTCAGAATGAGCTTATATTTGGAGACAGAATCTTCTGAGGTAATTAAGGTTCAATGAGGCCATTCAAGTGAGCCTCAGTCCTGTTGATTTTATAAAAGAGAAGATTAGAACAGACATACAAAGGGAAGATCATATGAAGACACAGAGAAAATAAAGTCATATAAAAGCTGAGGAGAGAGGGCTTCAGAAAAAATTAACCTTGATGACACTTTGATCTTGGACTTAAAGCTTCTAGGACTCTGAGGAGATAAATTTCTGTTATTTAAGCCACCCACTTGGTAGCACTTTCTTATGGCAGCCCTAGCAAACTAATATAAGTGCCAAAAGAATTTAAGCTACAGATTCAAGAATATCCATGAAGTCTCAGAATAAATACAAAGAAAACCACAAACCTTAGGTGAGACACAGCATAGTCAGTGGCTGAAAGCCAAAGGGAAAGTCTTAAAAGTAGTCAGAGAAAAAAGATGCATTACCTTTGAAGAAAAAGATAGCAAGAAGACTGATGATTGAATAATCAAAATAAAATGCTTAAGCCAGATGGAAATAAAATGACATCTCTAAAATTCTGAAACTATCAAATTACAATTCTATGCCTAACAAAAATGTCCTTCCAATTTGATTACAAAATGAGGACACTTCCAGACTAACATAAAAGAAGTCGTGACCAGAAGAGCCTTATCAGAAGCAATATTAAAGAAAAAAGTTCCTCACATGAAAGGAAAATGATCCAATAAAGAAATGAAAAACAAAAAGTAAATATAGGACAAATACAAATGAAAAAAGTCTATAGAATTAAAATAATGTCTTGTAAAGGTCAAGGTCTAGAATTTAAATTTCAGGATGCTAGAATAACCTTGATAACAAAATCACACAAGGACATTATAGGAAAAGGATGTTACAAATCAATCTCTCATGAACTTTGGATTCAGCCTTTTCAAAAAGATTCTGATCCAAATGGGTTTAGTTTATGACTAAAGAGTTGGTTTAACATTTAAAAATCGATCAAAATATTTCATCACCTTAATAGAAAAAATAATCATCTAAGTATATACATATTAAATATTTGATCCAAAACTCCTACATGCAAAAAATTAAGGGAATAAAAGGTAATTTCTTATTTTGATGACAGTCTAAAATAAATCCGTAGCGAACATAACATTTATTAGTCAAATATTGAAAATATTTTCCTGATGACTGGGAGCAAGACAGGAATGTCCACTATGTCTATTCCTAATCAATATCATACAGATGTGTTATACAGTGCTCTCCAGTAAGAAAAAGAATTAAAAAGCATAAAGAGGGATGAAATAACACTGTTATTATTCATATAAGGCACGATTATGTCAGTAGAATTTTTTTTAAAAACTACATATAAACAATTAAAATTAAGAAGTAAATTCAGCAAGGTCAAAAGAAACAACTGGTTGATATTTAAAAATTTAGTTGCATTTTAATATAGCAGGAACAAACATTTAGGGCCTAAAATTTCTTTAAGGGCTTAATTTTTAATAACATAAAAAACATAAAATAGGAATACTTGCAAACCATATCAAAACCTCTATATTGAAAACTATGAGCTACTAAGTGTTCAGAATTGAAGAATATATAAATAGGAGAAATGGTATTCCAGGTTAATAAATTAGGATCTTAGTAGTGTTAATTCTCCAACAATAGATGTAAAGATTTAATGCATCCCTAAGTATTCAGGTGTCATTAATGGTATATAAATGCAAAGGGATGAAAACAGCCAAATCATTGTAAAAGAAAAAAATGAGTGGAGAAATTTACAATACTGAATTTTAAGATATACTATAAAGCTACAGTCTTTGAAAGCATATTGCTGATAAATTAGACAAATAGACAAATGGAGCAAAATTAAAACCCTGGAAAAGACCTATAAAATACAAGGCCACCTGATTCATGACAGAGGTGACATCACAGTGTAGTTAGGAAAGGTTGACTTTTCAATAAAGAGTTTTATCTAGCCTGGACTAGTCACTTTGGCTTTTCACAAATTCAGTTTCTTGTTCTTTATGCAAAGCTATTAGACTAAATGATCTCTAAAGTGTTTCAGATGTAACTGTAGAATTTCACTCACAAACTTTCAACAATTCTAGTTATCAGTCCTGTTTTCCAGTTAAGTGTTCCAAGTATGTCTGGTCAGGATGCATAATTTCTTGGACTCTCATGGTGTTGCCATGGTATTATCTGCATTTTTTTCTCTACGAATATTACTATGCAATGCACAGATAAAAAAAATCATATGAATTTATTTAACATAGATATTAAAATTGTTGCCTTCTATCACATAGAAAGCCAACTACTTATGACTCCCTTCAATCCAATTTCTTTTCTAGAGAAACTAAGATAGAGAAAGACATCCTACCATTGGCTGTGAAGTAAATGTAGTTAAGTACAGAAATAAAATTCCAGATGATGGAACTTACTGGGGCCATAAGTGATCCCAATCTATGGAAATACAGAAATTCTCAAATTATGCCCTAATCATTATTGCCTGTAAAGGCAAAAAAGAATGTAGTTAGAAGTCATGGAAATAGTTCAGAAGCTGTGGGAAGATATGAGAAAAAAATTGCTTGACCATCTTTTTTTACTCTTTCAAGATAATTAAATACTTAGTCATAGGAAAGACCATAGAATCTTCCACAGCTAACCTTGGCTGCCTAGAAAAACTGCATGATGGCCAAACAAATGAGGGTGCTCTATGTTCCTGGGACTCTACCAAATAATTGGAATCACTCAATTTTGATAAGAATATTAAAGGAGTAGTGTACAGATGGTGTGGAGGAAGAGAGGGAAATACGCTTTTAATTAAGGGAAGGGAAGAGAAGGAGGGCTTTGAAAAAAAGAAAAAGAACACCCAGATTACATGTGATTACCAGTTTATATTGGCAACGGAAAAAAGATATCAGAAAATAAACACATTTGAAATGCAGGTCATTCATGCAAGACTTCACATCTCCCTGATTTTAGAAAATGCAGGATAAATAGTCATTTCTTTGAAATAGAAACTGAACTTACTTTGAATCCCTCCATATTATGAGTTAAACCGTACTTATGTGTCTCTCTCATTCAAATCTTCAATGAAATCAAAGAAGTGAATACAGGATAATAAAAACAAAACAAAACAAAATCCCATGTAATTGCTAATTGTCAAAAACATTCATGCCATTGTTTGAAAGCAATGTCTTCCTTGAAGTAACAGGAAATTGCAAAATCAGCTCCACAGTGAAATGACTTTTGCTTTCACCTGATGTATCAGAAGAAACAGACTATTCAATCCGTCCCAGCAATAACAGTTAACATCACTACTGCTAAAGCTATTCAGAGAATGAAACGAGGTAATAAAAGAGAACAAATAAAGCCTAAGCGAGTAGATGCCTTAAACAATGATCCATCACACAAAAAGCAGGGCAGGAAGAACCCTGATTACTTCTGTCTTGAGTCATCTTTGGCTTCAATACATCTGATTGCCTGAGAGTCCAAAAGATTGATTGCTTGCCCATGATGTGTTATGTAATAAGACACTGCATTAATTCCACTGGAAATTTTAATTTGCATACTCCTTTTTTCTTTTGCCAGAAAATGACAACTGCTTTATGGGAAGGATAGTTAATGAACTTTTGAAACTCATTTTCTTCCAAATCTAGTTTCTTGTTTCTCCTCCACCTAGTTTTCAATTTGATTTATGTTTTGGTGGGGAGGTGTGATTTTTAAAAGTGACTTTTCTTTTAAATTAATTTTCACTTTTTGAAATACCATCGCAAAAAATACATTCCAATGAAGTACACAGTATATGAGCTCATTTTCTAGCAATAAGAATAGCAAATCATATATTGTACCTAAAACAGTGTTTGTCCTATTGTGGGGCTCACGGGAAGTAATACAATTTTGCAAGAAACCTAAAGCAAGTATCAGCACTTTAAGCAACAAATGTAGAGAAGTTGAACTTGAGATTCCTTGAGTAACCTATGTACACTGAAAAAAAGGATAAAGAGACCCAAGATCAGAAATAGCCTGTGAGACCCTAACACAAATCTTTGCTGAAGAAAAATGTCTTGAATTTAGGCTTTAAGATTTTCCAGAAATTAGGATAAACCATGTATAAACACATCACTGAAGAACAGTACATGCATACACAAGGAAACAAACCACCATGAGTGAAAGTAAGAACAACAAAAACACCCAAGACAAAACAAAAACAAAAACAAAAACAAAACCCACCAAATTTTTTTTAGCCTTGTGCTACAAACTGAATATTGTCTAATTACTCATCTTGCCACGTTCTTTTGTAAATATGTGAGTTATTCTAATACCTATATCTGATAAACCAATAACCAGGACATTGATGCACTTGCCTCTGTTGCCTGTTGTTTATCTCCTTAGTTCTGTTTCTTATTTCTTTGGTGAAGTGTCATAAATTGTATAAGAAAATGTTACAGAGCCTCTGGATGACAGTCTTTTCCCCAGAAATAGTTAACTTCTTATAAGCATATGGGGACCAATGTTTGGAGACATTTTGGGGTCTAATTATGGGCAAGAGGTACTGCTGGCATCTTAGTGGGTAGAGACCAGGGATGCTGTTGAATATCATACAAAATGCAGGACAGTCCCCATAACAAGGAATCATCCAGCCCAGAATGTTCACAGTGCTGTTAAAATAAGTGAGGGCAGATCTCCTTAATTTGATTTGCAATAGAGCTCACCTGAGGCTTAGTTCCGTTATTCATCCCTTTTTTACCACTCCCCAGAAATGCAAACACACAGGCATCTGAACTCATGCACACACAGAGATGACATACATATGCCGCCTGAAAACCGCTTCACCCAAGTCTACCACCACCCTTGAAGACCAATCGTTTCTACCTCCTCTAAAAAGCACTACCTGCCACTCCCTCAACTCTGTGTTCGATCACTACTTAAGGCTTAATTTAGGTATCACTAAAATGTTTAAAATAGAACTTTGGCAGGCTCTAGTCTAACAGATACCGACTGATCTAAAATGCACTCCATAGTGTTAAAGACTTTTGTAATTTTTTAAACTCAGCTGCTTATTTGCATCTTGAATTCAGTGCTTATGCAAGTCATTATCACTTCTATGCCCCTATCTAAGACTCCTATTCACCATATTTTTTAATGTATACTCCCGTTATCTCCTACTTAAAAAATCCTTTTCCTATTTCAAATCAAAATTTTAAAAAACATTATATATATATATATATATATATGTATTATACACACACATATACATGTATTAAAATACTGAGTGCCTTTTACTTTTTAAGTTACAATTCAAATGGCCTAAAATACATTATTATCAAAGCAATACTAATCATAAATCAATGCAGGATCAATGTAAATAATGAGAAAATACCCACATAGAAGGCAGTAAATTCTCCACTAAGCTCAGCTCCAGGGGTAATGGCTGTTAATGTTACAATGAACTTCCTTCTAGTCCCTTCATCTACATCTGTTTTTACATATGTGTGTAAACAATGCAATATCATTTTATATAAAATTGTAAACATAAATATTTTAGTTTAAACTATGGTTGGACTGAATCCCAAAATATGGTATTACTTTTTTTTTTTAAGATTTTATTTATTTTTTTGACAGAAAGAGAGATCACAAGGAGACAGAGAGGCGGGCAGAGGGAGAGGTAAGCAGGCTCTCCACTGAGCAGAGAGCCCGATGTGAGTCTTAATCCCAGGACCCTGAGATCATGACCTGAGCCGAAGGCAGAGGCTTTAACCCACTGTCCCACCCAGGCGCCCCAAAATATGGTATTACTTTTTTAAAAAGGAGCAGATATATCTAGTACAAGCCAAAACCTCTGCTGCACACCTTGAATTCTCCCTGCTGACAGAACTTCAAGTGTAGATTAATTTACTTAGAGCTTGGCTAATTGGCCATTCACTCCCAATGGAGAGAGACCACTGATTTAGTCACTTAAAGCAGTAAGTATGCTTTTTTGCCTTCTAAGAGGAAAAACAAAATCAATTTTCTACACTACTCTTTATTTTTTTAAGATTTTATTTATTTATTTGACAGAGAGAGATAACAAGTAGGCAGAGAAGCAGGCAGATGGGGAAGGGGAAGCAGGCTCCCTGCTGAGCAGAGAGCCCGATGCGGGGCTTGATCCCAGGACCCTGAGATCAGGACCTGAGCTAAAGGCAGAAGCTTAACCCACTGAGTCACCCAAGCACCCCTCTACACTTCTCTTTAAAGATTGCCCCTGAACTCTCACAAAAGAACTTCTTTGTCTCGATGGTACCCAAGGATAAGAAGAGATGGAGGGATCTAGGGAACTCTTTGCTCTCGTCACTCAGGATTGTTCTAGTGTAGATTAGTTAATAGAGAACTCTGCTTTATCAACTGTCAAAACAATCATTAATATTCAAATATGTGAACAACATTCTAGGTACTGTATAGAACGAGGGGGGAGAATGTCTAAAATCTAAGTCAAACCAATGATCCTATGAAGACTGATGGCCCCAAGGAGGAGAAAGATACCGTCCAGTCTGAATTCCAGTTTCCACAGAAACAGACCTCAAAATATTTTGTAACTGTAAAAGAAAACCACTACTATGATTTGGGTAAATTTAGCTAATATGTAAGGGGAGTCCTATATAATAACACAAATCAAAGTGAAGGAAAGGGACCCATAAGTAACATGCAGAATGGGGAAAAAATGTCTCATAAGTTGCTTTTTAAAATTTTTATTTTATGCGTGATAAGGAGGTGAGAAGAAGGATAGAATCTCACCCTTGGTGTAAGTGTTAAACTTTGTCGACTTGGTGTAAGTGTTCAGTTAGACTGTTCAGACAGGTTCGACATCAGATCAGCAGACAGGGGGCACATTTGATAAAAGCCTAAAACAATGCATTAAATGAAATGTTAATAAATAATTTTATTAAGAAACAAAATGGTGTATTTTAATGCAATCTGAATTAAAAACTGAAGATAAACCAGGCTAAGCGTAATTTTATTTTATTTATTTTATTTTTTAAAAGATTTTATTTATTTATTTGACAGAGAGAGAGAGAGAGAGAGATCACAAGCAGGCAGAGAGGCAGGAGGAGGCAGAGAGAGAACAGGCCCCCTGCTGAGCAGAGAGCCCATTGCGAGACTCGATCCCAGGACCCTGAGATCATGACCTGAGCCGAAGGCAGATGCTTAGCCCACTGAGCCACCCAGGAGCCCCTAAGTGTAATTTTAAAAGCTCACTGATTTGATACAATAAAAAAAAATAAATCAATTATATTCATATGCAAAGTTCAAGTGCAATGCGCACTCTATCGGCTTCATTATTATATTTCAGGCCAAGACAAGGCACTTTCCTTTCTCCATTTGGGCTCATTTTCCACCACCAGCAACACTAGAGACATAATCTAAGCAACTTCACACTATTCAGGCTATTAAAGAGTAGCCTGAATATATGTCTAAGATGTATTTTATGGACAAAAAGAAAGGGGGGAATAAATAAGAAGAATGTGAAAATAGATTATGTAGACTTGGAGCTGCATTAAAAGCTGCTCAAAGAGCATATTCAATCAGGTTGAGGGTTAGTTCTCCATCAAGGAAAGGAAAATATTGTCAACTATTACATACAAATTAGAATATGAGTACATTCTGAAAAGTAGGGTATTAGGCTGGTGATCCTTATATCCCTCTATGAATATACATCACATTTTCTGGATAATAAGGTTTCCAACTGCTTATCTGAAGGGCATTGTCAATTATCACCTGTAGCAATCGATGGGGAAAGGCATAGCCACGGTACAAAGAACCACCACCAAACCAATCAGCTCACAGCCCCGTAGGGTGGCACATCAGTCAGAGGTTGTGACCATCTGATTTGACAATGGAGAAGCAAATAAATTTTAGAAGTAATAATGGCTCTTTTCAATGCAGGTAGAGAGAGATGATCTACTGATAAGTTTCATGGAAAAGGAAAGGGAAAACTGAGTTTACAGATACAGAAATATTAATGAAGAAGCCGAGGAGAGAGGAATTTAAAATTTTCAATACTTCTTTCCCTTATACATCAGATGGCTCCCAATTCTGGTTCTGTAATTTTTCTGCCTTATCAGTGTTTAATCGCATTTGTAGGAACAAGAGGAGAACTATAACTGGGATTTGCATTTTCTGAGGATAAGTAATTAGTGCATTAATTTGACTAAAATTATCTTGTCTACCACCTCGCTTTTTATTACACTAAAATATGCATGTCTAACAACTGCTTTTTGCAACATGTCCATTCCTCCCACAGAAGAAAATAGAGAGATCGGATAAACCAACACCTATTGTATGCCATCAATCAAAGTGGCAATTTTGGAATGCCCACTTCCTTCTCATACATTCTATGTGTTTCCCAGGAACAATTCCTGGACCGAGTTCTCCCAATTTTTTTCCATCTATTAGCTGATACATTTAAATAATTATAACAAAGCAATCAAAGGGGAGTGGGACATTCACTGAGACCTTCATTGACTTTAGACAAATGTATTTTTTCCACATATTTTCCACATATCAGTTCTAGGACTGAAATTGCTGAAAATGTCCTGAGATTCCATGTCTGCAAGAAAATAGTCCTCCCCTGAGGGAGTTCTGGGACTGCGACCATGTGCCCAAATTCCTGGAATTGTCCTAAATACTCTCTGCCCACTGTTTCCTTTCCACCATGATCCCAGAGAATAAGGCCCTGATTCTGTCCCCTTTTTGCAAATGAGGCACATGACTTAGAGGGTTTCAGTAATTTACTGGAAGTCATGCAGTCGGTAAATGGGGAAGCCAGGATTCAGTCCAATACAATATCTGGCTTACTCAAAAACGTATACTTTAAACCACTAGCTTATACCTATTCTTTATTTTGCACAAATGCCCAACATAAGTAATTAATAGGATCAACATAAAATATATGTCTTGTTTTTCAAAATGAAGTAAGGGTCATGATATAAAAATCACTCTTAATCTAACGGGAGGTACTGGGAGACATCTAAGACAAATACCCAAGCATCTCCTATCAGGTACAAGAAAAAAGCTCTATCCCATGTCCTAACAAACACATTCCCAAATCATTCTGTTCATTTCAGAAACAAACTAACCTATTCATGCTATACCTCTCTTTTTTTAATTTTTATTTTTTATTGAAGCACAGGGCATGCGAAGTGGTATTAGTTTCAGGTGTGCAACATACTGGTTCAGCAATCCTTTCATTTTTCGGTACTCATCATGGCAATGGCAGTCACCATCTGCCACCAAACAATGTTATTACAATATTATTGACTGTATTTCCGATACTAGACTTATTTACTGTATAACTGGGAATCTGTGACTCTTAATTCCCTTTATCTGTTTCACCTAACCCTTGACCACCCTGTTGCTGCTTCTTAAGGAAAACAAGGCACAGACCTTTAATGCTGTTAGTATGTATCTAACAAAATATAAAATCATGGTGTGAGGCATCATTTATATTTACTTTCATCACAAATATCCTGGGTATTTGAGGATCTGATGAGAACATGAACACCCACCAGCACTGTGACCCCAAGAGCCAAGCACTGTAAGGAAAACAGCCAGTCGCATTGATCTCCCAGTCTCTTGCCTTCCCATTCTCCTCTCTCTGCTCCTCGGGCATCTCACACTTGATTGGACCGAGCAGACCAAGAAGCCTAAAAGTTACAACACAACAATGCGGTATGCATGTGGCAAAAGCAGCTGGGGGAACAGAGATCGGATTGGCATCTTGGGAAAAGTGGCACCTGCATTAAGTTATAGAGTCAGCCTAAGCAGGTGTGGGAGTGGAAAGGAGTCTGGACTTCTCCCAAAGGCTTCATACACTTTAAGCTGGAAAATTAGAAAATGAAACTTGGATTCTGGCAACGTTACCTTGATGGCAGTATGGAGAGCACATAAATCAAAGTGCACAAGACAAGTATGAGAGGAACCAGGTGGTGGGTTCTTAGAGCAACCCACTGAGAGATAATGATCTGTGTTAAGGTTATGGCAGCAGCAGGCAGGAGATTGGACATTTCTGCATTGGACTGGAAAGGAGAATGTAGAAACAAGTATAGAATTCCCACAGGAAATTGTTATCATCCATGAGGTCAATACAGAAAACTCTTAGAAAATCTATTTCTAATTCGAAAGATAACCCAGCTCTTCACACTTTCTTTTTTTTTTTTTTTTTTCACTTTTACTTAGGGATCCTACTTACATCAGTCTTATACTCTAAATAAGAAACAAGGAAATACACAAGTAGAAAAGTCAATATTTAATAAAAATTCTCATGTAAACAAGCCAGCATACAAGTTGCTGATTTCAGGACTCTATGGTGTGCTTCTTCCCCACAAATAATATGAAGACACATCACTTGTGTTTTGAGTGATTTCTTGGTTCACAACAATTGTCTCATTTCAGAATTCACTATAAAAATATGAATCAGAAAAACAGATGTGTTTTCACATTTGAATTTCAATAAAAATTAAAAATCTGTGAACAACAAAAGTGAGCAGATGTTCAAAAGCCAACAAGATTCTAAAACTAAAATTATCCATTTTTTTGATTCATACATATACTCCTCTTTAATAAAAAGATGTGTTCACTGCAATTTTAATTATGGCTCTTCTTTTCAATCTTTTAAATTTTATGTAGGTTTCTCGTATTTGTGGTGTATTAATTTGAGTCATTATAATACACATTCAGAAAAGCCCACAAATTATCAATGTATGGCTCGTGAATAAAGTGAACAGACCCAGGTCACACCCAAATGAAGAAATAAAACATTACCTACACTTCCAGATATTCCTCTTCTGCCTCCCCACCCACCCCTAAACATAACCATTAATCTAGCTACTATTACAACAGATCAACTTTTTGAAATTTGTGTAAATGCATCATATAGTATATATCTTTTTTGTATCAACCACTTCTACTGAACTAGAGTTACACAACTGATTTTTTTCTTATATTCTTGTTTTCTAGGAACTTTCTAAATTTATTTAATAATTTTAATGGTTTTCCTGAAATTCTTTTGGAATTATATATAGATATTGCTATATATATATTTATAGTCATGTCACTGGCGAACAGTGATGGTTTTCTTTCTTCTCTATCCCTTAGGTCTTTTTATAATTTTCTTTCCCTTACAAACTGATTACGTTCACCGAAACAATGATGACTAGAACTGGTAGTATCAGGCAGGCATCCTGTCTTCTTCCCAATGTCAAGGGACAAGCTTTAAACGTTTCACCATTAAATAAATGTTTTTCACTGTTTTTGACTAATCTTCTCTTTGGTTATGCCCAACCTATTGTTCAATCTACAGTCTGAGCTCTCACTATTAGTAACTTATTCCTATATTGATTCTAAATACATGTTGAAATTCTACATCTTGTCATCTCTCTTTGTAAACACAGATTACATGTACCTGATATCCTAGTGTCACTATGGGTCTGTTACTATTGTCTCCATTCCCAAATGGTCCTAACTGGTGTTGTTCATTTGTTTTGCTCGCATGGACACATTTTTACTGAGTATACAAGACACTGAAGAGGCTCAGACAGTGTAATATTTCTCCTAAGATAATTTATCTAATTCTCTAGCAGGCATCAATGCTAGAGATAGATCTCCCCACCACGATCAGGAACTGAGCTGAATCCAGTCACACTATCATCATTGCTAGGTTTGATCTGCCTCTGATTCTCTTAACATTTCCAGGCCTCTACGAGGACATGGGATCCATGTTCCCAGTGGATCCTGAAATACAAGGTTTATCTCCCAAAACACCATGATTCCCTGAAGTTCTAATCAGCTTGTTAGTCACTTTCTTCTTGGCTTCTTAGTCTCCAATCTTTCACTGCTCGTGAACTGGCAAGTGCCTTGGAAAGAAAACTAGGGTGGAGTATTTGGCTCACTTTTCTGCATCTCTATATCCAAGATTTTGACCCCTCAAGTCCTGGTGGCCTTGACAGCTTCATCCGAAGGTATTCTGTATCCACCCTTTTAAGATTCCAGAAAGTTCTGTCTTCTTATACCCACACCCTCTACTAGCTTCTCACCCACCTTCCCCGGACAAGGTAAAAATCAGCAAACAAGAACACCAGGTTAGCATCTGGATGAGCTTCTTTTCTCTTTGAGATCTCAGCTTTTCGGACCCTGATTATCTCAACAGCATTCTAATTCCTTCAAATAGACTTTCTGGGTTATTTATCCAGCTTTTCCTTTTCTTCAGTCACAGCATTAGTCTAATAAAACTATTTCATTACAGTGAGGAATACAACTTACTAATTTTTAAAATATTTATACTGAATTTTTGCCACACAAAATCTTATATTTCATTATGAATTAATTATAGACAAACAGTAACTATTTCATCACAGAGGATTTTGAAAATGGAAAATATTAAATTAGGTGACAATTTCCATTACTACTGAAACACTGGTTTGACATTAATTGATTTCTATAATTTTGGCAAATAGAGGTTTAAAATATTTTCATAATCATGTGGCATTTCTGCTATCAGTGGTTCTAGAAATTGCTTTGTAATAGCTCAATGAATAATAAACATCATGCTAACCAAGATATTTAATCACATTTTAATTACTGAATGAATATAAATTTGAAAGATAAAAATAGCAATAACTTAAAAGTCTACCACTCAGAACTGACAACTTCTACATATTTGGTCTATTTTTTTTCTAATCGTTTATTTATTTGTTAGTTTCTATTCTTTTAAACAGATTATATATAATATTATAAAACTTTAGAATGCATTTTAAGCCTTGTTTATTTTACTTATTATACCATGACCATTGTTCCTGTCTTCCAATTAATTATCCTTTGAAAGCATTTTTTTTTTTTAAGTGTGGCTCTGAATTCTACTCCATTTAACTATCTAATCCTATTATTCAATATTTAGGTTATTTTTCTTTTTCCACTACTGAAATAAAAGTGCAAAGACCATTTTCATATATATACATCTCGGCATTTGGAAGTATTTGCATAGGTAAAGTCTTTGAAATAAAACTACTGGGTCAAGGGGCATAGATTTTTAAGGCTTTTTAAAGCACACTGGCAAATTACTCTATGAACATTTAGGCCAGAGCATATTCTCATAATGAAGCTTTATCAACACTGGATATCATAAAAAACGTTCTTCTAATTTACATATAAAAAGGCTCATATTTCCAATTCAAAGGAACTTTTACACATATACTTTTCATTAAATTTAATTTTTTCCCTTGGGTAAGTTAAGTCCTTTGACCATTCTTTTTCATGTAATTTGTATTTTTCATGTAATATCTAGGCTTTTTCATATTAAGAATAACCTAATTTTTTCCTACTGAACTCCCACTAGGGAAAATAATTATGCCAATTACCGTAAGATGCTTTGTTCATCGAAACACTCAGCAGAGTGGTAGAATACATGCAAAATTGGTGCCCTACAACAAAAGGCATGTTATTCTCCATACAGTGTGTTTAAAGTTCACACTATTGTAGATGTAAGGAAATGGAGGGTTAAAGCCAATGGAAATACATCAGTCTAATGGACAGCTGAGGACAGTATCCGGCAGCTCTGTTCCTCCCACTGAGCACACACTCACTGGCAGTAGTCATTCTTATTAGCTGCCTTCGTTAGGAGAGAACAACATTATGTTGCTCTTGCAGCATAATTAGACCCTGCCCCTGGAGTTAGGTAGATGAGAGGTTCAGTTGGAGGAAAAGAGAAAAGTGTAACATCAAAAGCTGCATGTTAAATTTTCCTCCCACTTAATTTTCCAAACAATGAAATTTCCAACAAACGAAACATGGAAAATCAAAGATTCACTAGCAAAACTCACTTGTCAAAATTCAATGTCCTTATACACGTGTCAGAAAAGACCATGCGTCCCTCCTGCATGAAGCAGTTCCCAAGGTCAGTGTGTGTATATGTATGTATGTATATATACATATATATTTAGTATTTTATTTATTAATTTGAGAGAGTAAGCAAGAGAGAGAGAGACGAGTTGGGTAGAAGGGAATGGGGGGAGAGAGGGAAGCAGACTCCCCTGAGCAGAGAGCCTGATATGGGGCTTGATCCCAGGACCCTGAGATCAGGACCTGAGCTGAAGGCTGATGCTTACCCAACAGAGCCACCCAGGCACCACTTGGGGTCTATATGTTGAGGCAGCCAGGCTACAATCCATTCCGGAGCTTCCTCTCTAAGGGTCTGTGTCTAGACGTTCTGACTCACTCACATGGCTACCGCCAGGCTCCAACTAGATGAAGTTCTTGCAAAGTCTGCCGACTCTCCCTTTGCATCAAGGTACTGTTATACTTAATTTTTCTGAATGAGAGAAATGTGACATGATTCCCTAAAAATTTTCTTATTGACAAAACTCCTATTTTATTCACCTTTGCAAAATGCCCAAATAAAAAGCTCTACTCCAAGGCTCACTTGTAGCTAGGGATGCCTAGCATCCTTTCCAAAGAGATAAAAGCCAGTGAGATATAACAGAAGGATACATAAGCAGGACCCACTGCGTAGGCTGCAGAGAAAGCTCTTTAAAAAGAGTTAGTTGGCAAGCAACATTTTTGCCCTCGGCATTTTACTTTCATCCTGAGACACAAATAAAATTTCTGGAATTTCAACAAATAACCTGAGAGCCTGAGGACAAGGGTGGTCCCACCCTAAGAATCACAGACCCAGAACAAGCCTGGGCCCCTGTTGACATTGTAGAGTTGTTCTACTATCCAAACATCACCTACCTTCAGACTTCTTGAAAATGAGACCTCCCTCAAAATTTGGTTAAGCCGCCATTTGACTGGGCAGAGGGTATCTGTTAATCAGAGTCAAAAGTCATTCCCAGGGTGCCTGGGTGTCTCTGTGGGTTAAAGCCTCTGTCTTCCGCTCAGGTCATGATCCCAGGGTCCTGGGATCAAGCTCCACATCGGACTCTCTGCTTGGCAGGAAACCTGCTTCCCTTCCTTTCTCTCTGCCTGCCTCTCTGCCTACTTGTGCTCTCTGTCTGCCAGATAAATAAATAAATAAATAAATAAATAAATAAACTTTTTAAAAAAGTCATTCCTCACTGATGCAATTATGCAAATACTCATTTAACTACCTCATCTCTGTTTTTCTCTGTCCTCTCTGTCCTGATTACATTTTTATTCTATTTAATATCCTTCCTTTACAACTGACTAAATATTCTCTTCCAGAATCATGCTTAAGGTATCACATGACTCAGAAATTCTTACTTATAAGTGTCTAATATTTTCATCAAGTACTTCACATCTTCTAATTTGTTCCTTTATTTGTCAATTGCTTATTTACATAAATGAGTAAATACTTATTATTCATCTGAAAAAAAGTTACTAGATTTTTATTAAGCAGAAAATCTGAGGCATGGTTAATTAAAGAATGAGAAAAAAACTACATAGAATAAATTGGTATTATAATCAGGAGGCTATGCAGAAACTATAATAGTAACTGAGCCTTTCATAAATTATAAGGTTGTGTTTCCCCGCTGCTACTAATTTATATACAAACATGACTTTGGTGTCTAAGTAACTGCTGAATCTCTAAAAGATGAATTTGAATATTTGTTGGACAGATTTAGGTTTAAAGTGGTCTTTTCGATGTGGGTCGGTAAATTGTATTTTTTCTGACGTAATCTCACTGTGTGTATAGCGTAGTTAGAAATCTGAGAATATTCTGCGTAATAATTTTGATGCTACATCAGTATCTATGTAATCACAAGTGCTTGCTATTACTATTATCTATAGTTAATATTAGACACTACTTCTATTATCTAATCTTCTTGTTTCGTCTATGAATATCATGCAGCCTCCAAATGAAATGAAATGAACAGAGTTAAACCTAAACATCTCCTTCTAGTTTATATGTAAAACTCCATTATTTTGCACTCCGGTGAGGAAAGGACAAACTCAGATATCGACAGTGACCAAAGCTATAAATTTAGTGAGTTAAGGTGCAGAGTAAATGTTTTGTTCTTTTTAAAAAAATGTTTTATTTATATATTTGACAGAGAGAGATCACAAGTAGGCAGAGAGGCAGGAAGAGGCAGAGGGTAAGCTGTCTCCCTACTGAGCAGAGAGCCTGATGAGGGGCTCGACCCAGGACCCTGAGACCATGACCTGAGCCAAAGGCAGAAGCTTAACCTGCTGAGCCACCCAGGCGCCCCATTGTTTTATTCTCTTGATTGTACTAAGTAAGTATGAAGTTAAGTGGCAGCTTGTCACTAAGGTCCAGGTTGAGGAAGCAACACGAAGAATTGGGGCCAAGCGGAAGGCATGTAAACTTCCATACAACAATTTCTGGCTGAAGTGATGTGGCCAGTCAAAGATCTGAGCCACTTATGCCAGATTTTCTGCTTTTTCAAGAGTTCCTAAAAATCTGAATGTTGATCCTAATTTTGAAATGAAGCTAACATTGCATGGGCCAATCCAGATGATTACTGGGTTACAATTACTGGAAGAAGAGGAGAAAAAAAAAAAAAAAAACACCTTGGTGTTTATCAAGAAGTTATAGCACCAGGACACCTGGGTGGCTCAGTGCGTTAAAGCCTCTGCCTTCGGCTCAGGTCATGATCCCAGAGTCCTGGGATCGAGCCCCGCATCGGGCTCTCTGCTCAGCAGGGAGCCTGCTTCCTCCTCTCTCTCTGCCTGCCTCTCTGCCTACTTCCCATTTCTGTCTGCCAAATAAATAAATAAAATCTTTGGTGGGGGGGAGGAAGTTATAGCACTTCTCACTGCAAAAGCAGAGTAAGTGCTGAACATGTGATTCCCCAGTGAGAACCCAAGGGCCAACCAACATCCCACACCCCAGGCACACACAGGGAGGAGTGCCACTGCTAGGAACCCTTGGCCAGACTCTGAAGGCATAAGAGGTCAATGACATCCAGATCCCATAAGACACCTGAACTCTGGCCTCAGAGCTCCTGCACAGACTATGGGAAGACTTGGGCTTTGCTGTAAGTTGTCTTTCACTGCAAAACTGTCCAGGATTTTTACAATATTGAAATTATCTACATACAGTATTGACACTTCATATTTCTTAGTTTGGATTCATTTTTCTTATATCTGTTTTATTTTATTCATTACACAGCTATTATAGACTTTAAAATTTTGGTTTTATTTCTTTATATTGATCACTTCGTTTGTAATTATTTCTTTTAATTTTGGTTTGCTTAATTTAAACTACTTATTTTATTTGCTCAAACTATTTTATTTATATTTATTTCCTTTTTAGAAGTTGTTTTAAGATGGAAGAGATATTACTGGTTGTGTCTGTAGTATGTTATATCAGCCATTTATTTTATATGAATTTTTAAATATACAACATACAATTACATAACTTTGTATAATATAGAATACGAATATATAAATAGAATAGAAAACAGAAAGAAATGACTCAATGGGAAAGGTTAAGACAAGCCATTATCCTAAGAAAGGAAAGTTGAATATTGTTTCTCTGCAGTTCCTTTAACAACAGACAATAAGAAAAAAGCTGGCCCTTTGCAAAACTCTAAGTACCTCACTGAATTATGCACGAATGCTGTTTTCCCACATTGAAAGCTATCTAAATCATTGAACAATAAATTACATACAGTCTAAGATTATTATTTTACAGTACTATTGGTCATTGGATTATCGAATATGCTACAGAAATACTAAGAAATAAAGAGGAAAATAAGTGGGAAGAGAATATATTATTAATGAAATACTACTTTAAATATTTTGTAGCATTATAGTCTTAATTAAAACTAATCTTTAAGACATACTGATGAAGGAAAGGCTGCTTAATTTGCAGGGCCTGGTACAAAATGAAAATGCAAAGCAGCCTACTGTTCAAAAGTATTAAGAATTTCAAGACAGTGACAGCAGAGCATTAAACCATGCATAGCCCTTTTGAATGTGGAGAAATGGGTGACTACACAGGTTGCAGGGCCTTAAAGCTGCCTATCACCATGGTAGACAGCAGTGTCTCCAATTTTCAGGTGAGGGGACAGAGATGGTAGACAGTCAGGGTCTCGGGTGTTCAGGTGAGGGGACAGAGATGGTAGACAGTCAGGGTCTCGGGTGTTCAGGTGAGGGGACAGAGATGGTAGACAGCAGGGTCTCTGGTGTTCAGGTGAGGGGACACAGATGGTAGACAGTGATGTCTCTAATTTTCAGGAGAGGGAATAGAGTCCTGAAGAGATCAAGTGACTCCTCTCATACGGTTGATCTCAAAGGGTCCCTTATCACCCAGGGATAAGCTGCATGAATGCAGCTCATTCCCCCTGGTGGCTAAAAATCACCTGTGAGAAAATGAAGACTTACACTTGAAAGAGCACAGGATGGATGTGCTGGATGAAACAGAAAAATGCATATGAGGTTGCGAAGGAGTTTTGGGCAGAAGTGAGAATGAAAAGCAGAATAACGTAAATAGATGATAGGAAAATTTGAAGGGGGTTTAGGAAGCAACTATTTTAACTCCTTCATTATACAGATGGATAGGAAATGAAAATATATAAAGAGGAAATAAAAAGAAACATATATTCCTTTTATATATGAGTATATAAGAATAAAGTGCACATCACACACACACAGACACACAGAGAACATTACTTTGTGAGCTGACAGGTTATTACTGAAGTTACGCACTTACTTGACAACCATCATTTGACAACTACCATGTACTCAAACACATACTGATCATTGAGCATCTAAACTATGTCAGACCTTACAGAACTCACAAAATGAAGATATTTGCAAATTCATGCCTTTGGCTTGTTTACATTCTAATTGAGAAGAACGATTCATATATATATTTGAAACCACTAAGGAATAATTAGACAAAGAAAACATATATACAAAAACATTCTGATGGTTAACTGAACATAATAAAATAAATAAAGTATCTATTAGGATTAAAAAAACAAAGCAAAACAAAAGAAGAAGAAGAAGAGGAGGAGGAGGAAAGTATACTGACATGAAGATCTAAGAGGAAGTCCTGTAGTGAGGATTTTAAAACCTTCAGTCATTGATGCGATGTAGGAAAAGTACTTGGTAACAAAATGGACGTTCCTACTAAGTAAACAAAGTAATGGATTTTTTTCATTCATTCATTAATTTATCAACTCTTTACTGGGACACCATAGCTCTTTTTTTTTTTTTTTCTAAGTTGATTCCATGCCCAGCATGGAATTCAACAGGAGGTTTGAACTCACAACCCTGAGATCAACACCTGAGCTGAAATCAAGGGTCAGATGCTTAACCAGCTGAGCCACCCAGGAACCCCTAGAGACACCATAGTTCTTGATGTGCCACATACTAGTATAGGGCTAAAGACTGCGGAGTTACAAGAAGTATACTCAGTTTTGTAATTTCTATTCTAATGGGTGAAATAGATTTCTGGAAGTAAACAAAAAAAATATACAATTTTAGGTAGTAAAAAGTGCTGGAAAACTATATGCCACAGTTAAGGGAGAAATAGTGAGAGAACTTGTCGCAATTAGATTAGACGAAGGGGGCCGAGATTTTGTACTCTCCTAATGTGGAAATAATGTTTTCTACCAAATAGACACCCAAATATTTGACTCAACTTAAATCTTATCACATTTATATCTAAGTAAATCAAGTGTTATCACAAACTATTAGATTTCATAGATTTTATTCTTTAAATTATAACTAAAAGTAACAAATTTAATCCTTAAACCCTGAATGCTTTGTTCTCTGAGATAAGAACTTTCTCAAAAGCAAGAGTGCACCAATTTTCATAGGGTGGTTGCCTTTCTCAAAGTTGATTCAAAAATTA
Source organism: Mustela nigripes (assembly GCF_022355385.1). Taxonomy (NCBI): domain Eukaryota; kingdom Metazoa; phylum Chordata; class Mammalia; order Carnivora; family Mustelidae; genus Mustela; species Mustela nigripes. Next base: position 75,419,915 of record NC_081571.1, on the reverse strand, counting down.
GTGTGTAAAGTTCCTGCTTTTAAGTATAATCATTTTCACTTGTGAATATGAACAAGGAAGATTATAAGCTGTCAAGAATTTCTAGAGCTTCTGCCCATGACAGGATGATGGGTCCACATGCTGTATTTAAAATCCAGCTGAATGGATAAAAATAGTATGTGACTTTCATAGTCATTATGAGCTGAAGCAATTTATTGAACCCTTCAATCAGGAAAGGAAACAAAAGATAGGAAATGGGTGAATGACTCATTCCTTTGTGTGTTGTCTACATAGTGCTATTCTGATAATTGGATGATCTGAAGTTTAAATGTAATTGCATTAATGCATTTTAGAGAAGAGGCAACCACAACATATTTCAAAACAAAAACAAAATGCTCTAAAAGGCTGAAAGAATCCAATGAAATGATGTCTTGTAATTAGAAATGCACAAAGATTGTACATGAAATGCAGAAGAAAAAGGGTATACTTACATAAACCTTTAAAAATCCAGAGAGAAAAACCCTCCTTATACCTAAAAATCCAAATCAAAATCTTGCATCTCTTCAATGTAGTAAAATATTTTGTTTTAGAATAAATATTAAAAGAAAATATTTAATTCCTTTAAAAATATAGGATAGTGGTTTCAGGATTATCTGTAGGCTGTACTTTAAGTAACTGACTTGATCATATTTCATATTGAATAACTTGAAGGTGACTCACCCAACTCCCTGACAATCAGATATGGGCATTTTTGCTTCTTGTAAAACATTCATCAGGACCTTTGGGTGTTGAGTTTGCTAAGTTCTTTATAGATTCTGGACACTAGTCCTTTATCTGATATGTCGTTTGCAAATATCTTCTCCCATTCTGTCAGTTGTCTTTTGATTTTGTTAACTGTTTCCTTTGCTGTGCAAAAGCTTTCAATCTTGATGAAATCCCAATAGTTCATTTTTGCCCTTGCTTCCCTTGCCTTTGGCGTTGTTCCTAGGAAGATGTTGCTGCGGCTGAGGTCGAAGAGATTGCTGCCTGTGTTCTCCTCAAGGATTTTGATGGATTCCTTTCGCACATTGAGGTCCTTCATCCATTTTGAGTCTATTTTTGTGTGTGGTGTAAGGAAATGGTCCAATTTCATTTTTCTGCATGTGGCTGTCCAATTTTCCCAGCACCATTTATTGAAGAGGCTGTCTTTTTTCCATTGGACATTCTTTCCTGCTTTGTTGAAGATTAGAACTTAGCAAACTCAACACCCAAAGAACAAATAATCCAATCAAGAAATGGGCAGAGGACATGAACAGACATTTCTGCAAAGAAGACATCCAGATGGCCAACAGACACATGAAAAAGTGCTCCATATCACTCGGCATCAGGGAAATACAAATCAAAACCACAATGAGATATCACCTCACACCAGTCAGAATGGCTAAAATCAACAAGTCAGGAAATGACAGATGCTGGCGAGGATGCGGAGAAAGGGGAACCCTCCTACACTGTTGGTGGGAATGCAAGCTGGTGCAGCCACTCTGGAAAACAGCATGGAGGTTCCTCAAAATGTTGAAAATAGAACTGCCCTATGACCCAGCAATTGCACTATTGGGTATTTACCCTAAAGATACAAATGTAGTGATCCAAAGGGGCACGTGCACCCGAATGTTTATAGCAGCAATGTCCACAATAGCCAAACTATGGAAAGAACCTAGATGTCCATCAACAGATGAATGGATCAAGAAGATGTGGTATATATACACAATGGAATACTATGCAGCCATCAAAAGAAATGAAATCTTGCCATTTGCAACAACATGGATGGAACTAGAGCGTATCATGCTTAGCGAAATAAGTCAAGCAGCGAAAGACAACTATCATATGATCTCCCTGATATGAGGAAGTGGTGATGCAACATGGGGGCTTAAGTGGGTACGAGAAGAATCAATGAAACAAGATGGGATTGGGAGGGAGACAAACCATAAGTGACTCTTAATCTCACAAAACAGAGGGTTGCTGGGGGGAGGGGGTTTGGGAGAAGGGGGTGGGATTATGGACATTGGGGAGGGTATGTGCTTTGGTGAGTGCTGTGAAGTGTGTAAACCTGATGATTCACAGACCTGTACCCCTGGGGATCAAAATATATGTTTATAAAAAATAAAAAAAAATTAAAAGTAAAACAAAACAAAAAACATTCATCAGGACCTTCAAATATAACTTGTTCAAGCAATTTTATCCCATGAATCTCAGAACCAAAAAAATATTTATCTTCGGAGGACCTTCACCATGAGTGGAAAACATGGCATAGAAAATCTATGAGATATCTGCTTTAAGGACATGGGGAGTTAGAGAGAAGGGGTTGGGGTAAATTGGAAGGGGAGGTGAATCATGAGAGACTATGGACTCTGAAAAACAATCTGAGGGGTTTGAAGTGGTGGGGGGGGGGGAGGTCGGGGTACCAGGTGGTGGGTATTATAGAGGGCACGGATTGCATGGAGCACTGGGTGTGGTGAAAAAATAATGATACTATTATGCTGAAAATAAATAAATGAAAAAAAATCTTTCTTTTTTTTTCATTTCAAGATAAGGTTAACAGAATACTTATAATACTATCTTCCAAGTATAAACAGGTCTTTTGGGTACTGACTTTAGGAAGGAGGGCTTGATCTTTAGATGTGGGTTCCTAGTGGTAAGCTTCTCAGAACAAAAACCATACACTGGAAAACCAAACCATCTACTTGTATATAGCACTGCATTCACTTACCTTCTCTTTTTTCCTAGTCGGTTAGTTTTTTTTTTAGTGCTTCAAAAATTGTTACTAAATGTAAACAATTAAGTAAAACAAGCAACACTATGACCATGCATTATTAAGAGACAAAATTACTTTTTTTATTATTTAAAAAGAAATTACTGGGAAAGATCTACAGTTTGGCTCATTGTGCACTTTGTAATAATTCCTTCAAACAATGGTAGACTTTTTTGAGTAAGAAAATAAAAAGATATTGAATGTCAAATACAAGTGTGCTAGGTCACTGAATTCTCAAATCACATTAAGATGTGACCCAGGATTCTCTTCCCTTTGTATGTCACTTGTTAGCCTCTAAGGGCAGCGGCAGGAGTAATATACACATTGTATAATGATTACAAATATTCTGCCTTTGCTTTTATGGGGCACTAAATTACATTTCACTCCTACCAAGTAATCTAAAAAATAATGGCACTGACTTTCTTTGATGAGAAGGAGTTGAACTTCCAAAGATGAGCACTACACTTTCATCAGAACCTCTCCAAATACCCTGAAACTGTATATAATGTCGGGTGAAAACATTTTCTGATACATCTTCTCATTATAGAGCCTTTTTTTCTTCTAAATTTACAGTAAGATTTGGTAATCTGTTTTGTGTTACCTGGGAATATTTCTTTTAAAGGACCTTCTTTTAATAGAACCTTCTTTTAAAGGACCTTCATTCAATAATTAAATGGGACAACAGAAGTAACTGAGGATTTGTTTTTGTTATAGAACCAAGTCTTACTGCACAAAATCAACTCAGTCATGAACTACTGAATGATGTCAGTTTCATTTAAGTGCTAGCAGTGTTGGACAATGTGAAAGTGGGCTACCGATTCCCAGGAAATGTATTTCTCTGTAGTTAGATATGGAATCTCCATGTCAATTGAGGAGAAAAGAAGTACTTGGCATATACTGATAAGAATATTTCTGTTTGTGTGATGCAGCCCATATAATGATAATTGATGGTCTTAAAACTATTCTGAGAATTTTGACTTTGCTTTCCACCTTAATTGATTTAATTTCAAAGCCAGTGTGTACACATACACTCACATATATACATATATTTATGTGTGTATATATATATATATATATATATATATATATATATATATATACTGAGTTGAAGGTTTAAAAGGATTGTATTTGGAAACATCTAAGTCACTGAAAGTGCCAACATGTACTGAAAATCCAGGTTTAGCAAAGCTTGCTCACAACAACTTCTGATGGTTTTTCCCATTTTGTTATTTTTGGTAATCAACACAAAAAAACTCTTTATGACAGTGAAAAGGAAATTTTCTGATTTGTACCCATGGAACTGTCTAAACTTAGCCAATTCAAACCTCAACCTCAGCAAGGAGTTAATTTCAGAATTAAGTTGGATAGGTTTATTTAATTGCATCATCTATAAATACTCTATAATTAAATTCCTTCATAAAACATATTCCACGTAATGAGTTAGGACAAAATTTAGCAAAGCAAGTAGACTGAATCTTTGGCATCCAGACAAATCTGACGGGATGGTATTTCCAGTATAAGACACAGCAATAGTAAGGCCAGAACATTCAGAAGTCATGGAGCATTCTGAGGTATTAAAAGTCATCATGTCCAATTTATACAGAGTGGAAGGGAGGAATAATTATGTGCTATAACCTCTCCTTCCCACCTCTGCAGAGTGCAAGCTGAAGTTATTTTTAAGGCGTTCAATGCACTTAAAAATACTCCGCTCATCTAGAGATTAGAACTCAGTGTCTCCAAAGAGAGTCAATGAAAAGGTTCCAATTAATTTTTAAATAGTTTTCTGTTATAAAAAATACTGAGGAGGGGCACCTGGGTGGCTCAGTGAGTTAAAGCCTCTGTCTTCGGCTCAGGTCATGATCCCAGGGTCCTGGGATCAAGCCCCACATCGGGAATCTCTGCTCAGCGGGGAGCCTGCTTCCTTCTCTCTCTCTGCCTGCCTCTCTGCTATTTGTGATCTCTGTCTGTCAAATACATAAATAAAATCTTAAAAAAAAATACTGAGGAAATACAAGTAATATATTTAAAAGCCTGTAGTCTATAAATGTTTGAAAAGGCTTCTAATCAAATACAGATAATCTATATTTATGGAGAGAACTACGTGCTAGTTCCTCCCGTTAGTCCTTCACTAAACACCAGGTCAGGCAAGTTTCTGACTCATTCCGCTTGAAAATGAATCGTAAGATTAACCATAAGATTTAATTAAGATTAAGAATCTTAAGAATCATAAGATTAAATGGTCATAAACCTAAGATAACTTTCCCACAGATATATGCTTAATGATGGCAGAGCAGGTGGACTGGCTAATTAGGAAATAGCCTTTTTCCCTGAAAAGCAAAGGTTCTGGTGCCCAAAAGAATTTTTCTAGATTTAAATGTTCTTCTAATTTGAACCACCATTGAGAATTTCTTGGCTAACATTAGGGACCAACTGAAAAAGGAAACACATTCTGAAAGTTTTAAATGTATTACATAAAAGGACAAAATGGGAGGAAAAGCATTAAAAATGTGCTCTCTCTTACCATTGGAAAAAACGTCCAATCTCTTCATTGAGTAAATTATTTCTTACAGTTCTATATGCTCTATATTTTCTAACAGTTCATTGGAAAATACATCACTTGATAGCTTTCCGTTTTTCATGTTGATGATTAGATCAACAATAATTGTTTCCTCTCATTTTTTTTTTAGATACTGACTGAATTATGCCCAAATTAAGCTTTGATAAATATAAATAGTGAAGCATTTTATAGTCGGGATTTTCTTCAGCTCATATCCTCATATCAAAATGGAAAATTAATCTAGGGACTACTTAAAGTATTTGGAAAGGCTTAATGTGCTCATCGTTATGCATATACAATCCCTTTCTTTTACAGAGTTCGGGTTTACATTAGTTACTGCAGCTAATCCAAACACACAAAGAATTGCACATTTAATTTTCTCTACCTGAGTGCCTTCAAATTAAGGAATGTGTCTTCTGTCCCCAGCATGGGCACCAGCAAAGTATTTATACAACAGCACTAATTGAAGTGGGGCCAGATTTTATGTCTAACACTTTAAGCGTATAACACAACTGCATTTCCTTTAATAAGCTCTGAGACTGATTTTTTTTTAACTACACACAACTATAGGACACGGAATAACGTAATTTGCTTAGAACTAAATTGCAGTTTATTTCAAAGAGATGAGATTCATATTCATCCTTTTGCAATACATGTTATTTTGGTTCGTTTATTTGACGTATTTATACAGATATTTAACATGTGTTTTATTTTCTTTTGTTTGAGGGTGGTTTTTTGTTTTGTTTTTTGAGGGGATCAGGGGTAGAAATAGCCCGGTGACTAAAGCTTTTGCTCCATAGAATATTTTGTGCCATAAAAGCTTGAGAAACTCTAATGTGTAGAGGCAGCACAGATAATTAAGGTAACTAAAATTATTTTTCAGAAGTTAATATGAGTGATATGAAACTTCCCAGATAATTGTACATTCTCATTTTCTTTTTGACTATATAATATACAATTTAACATGTTCCCAATATAGCTGTTTCAGTTAAAATATACCCATGAACTTAAAAAGAAAAAAAAAAGAAATTAAAATAGAAACTGAGCATACTTGCTTATAAAACTAATTATTTTAAAGGGGCCCCAAAACAGATACACACATGCAACCTTATTTTCAAAAGAACACATATCTATTATCTGTATATAGATGTTATATCTATATATGCTTTTAAATGTCAGAAACATGGGCTTTGTGATACTGTAGAACCCGAGGACCTGATCGCTGCCTTAAGGCACGTCCTGAATGGTACCACACGGCATCACTCTTGCCTTAGACTGTTCTCTAGCTGAACGTCAAATATCAGGCTCTCATCAGAATCCTTCTCTCCTCACCCGATCTGCCCCTCCTCCTCCTACAAATGCTCCCACTTAATCTTCTCTTCCTTTATCTGTCTCTCCACGGCACTTAGGATTTTCAGAAGATTAATCCTTCTGTGTCTTTGTTTCCCTCCCTGGAACATAAGGGACATGTGAGAGCCCGTTTATTTTCTGTTCACTGCATACAATCCACACCTAGCACACTTGACAGAGAGCAGGTGCACCATAAACTCTATTTCAAGAATGAATAAATGAAACATTTGAGAAAGCTGGTCTCAAATGACTAGACCGGTCGATCCTTCTTTCTTTCCTTCCTTCCTTTCTTCCTTCCTTCCTTTCATTCTTTGTGGTTAGGTTTTGTGTTTTTTTTTTTTTTTTTTTTAAGAAATCTTTTAAAGTTAAAGTCATAGTTAAAATTTCATGAATAACATGATTTCAAAAGTTCATTAGCAGGCTGTCATAGTCAAAATTGAACTGGTAAAAAGTAGGTTTGGTTAAGCCCTTTTCCCACCCAAGATTTAAGATCATTATATCTCCACAGTTACACAACTGAAGTTGCCTAAGCAACTTCTAAATTCAAGCCCCTCCCTCCGATATCTAAAGAAGCGGCAGTGTGTATTAAGAGAGGGATGTCCACAACGTACACTGTAATAATAATTATATTTTAGGAATCAAAATGAATTTGGGAGGGACCTTTTGGACATCTGCACCTCACCCAATATACATCTGGACAGTTTTGAAAGCCAAAAATATATTCATCGCAGTTTTTCCTTAGTGGGAAAATACCTTGCCTTGTGTATCCCTAAGCTTAGACTCTTCATTCACACACACCTGCTAAGCACAAACCTCGGATCCCAGAGTCTCTATAGTCTCTCCTTGGTTTACTTTTTTTATATATATAGTTATTTATTTATTGGAGAGAGAGAGAGCAAGTGCAGGGGTGCAGGGCGGTGGGCAGAAGGACAGAGAAAGAGAAACCCATGCCAGCCCTGAGCTGAGCATGCAGCCCAGAGTCGCACTTGTTCTTAAGACCCTGAGATCATGACCTGAGCCAAAATCAAGTCGGATGCTCACCTGAGCCACCAGGCACCCCTCTCATCTTTTTTTTGAATTCCTCGTTTACTCATTTACCACCAAATAAATGTTTCTTAACATCTCCCCGGTCATTCACCTTATTGGGGTCTATATTTCACTTTCAAACATCAAAATCTTGGCCCACCTACTTTCAAAAAGAAACCCCAATTTAAAAAGTTTTGGAGAGTGAATATTTTTAACTACAGGTTTCGTTTTGAGGTGTTACAAACCAATATTTCACTAACTTTGAATGGAAAAACCAATTCTAATGGAAGAGGTTCTGCTATTTTCTGTAGTTGCATTAACTCTGTCCATTGACTAAGATGTTGGGATTACAAAGATTAATCTAAGAACATTTCTTAATACTCTTTAAACATTACTATCTTTGCAAATAATCTTATTTACTTATATTTCACCATTTTATGCATTGCCATGCCATGGTATATTTGAAAGAAATCTCTTACCAGAATTAGTGTACTCTCTGTAAGCTTTATTCTCCTCCCTATAATTTGAGAAAGAATATCTAATAGGTTGACTACAGTAACTAAAATTAAAATAACACACATAATCAGCCCAGATCAGTACCTGACATCAAGTAGGAGGTATGAAGCACTCAACAATTTTCTCTAGATTTTGCTACAATAATAGCCCCCAAATCTCACTGACCTATAATAACAGATTGTTTATTTCTTGCTCAAGCTCCATGCTGGCTGCAACTCTTTTGCATGTATTTTTCTCATTCTGGCCAAAGGAGCAGCTGCTATCTGGGATATGCCCTTCTTATCACAGAAGGGAGAAAACAGTTGAAAGATCACAGGAGGACTCTCAACCCTTCTAGGCAGAACCGTACATTTCACTCGCTTAACGCTGGCCAAGATAACTCACATGACTAGGCTTGTCAGGTGGGAAAATATCCTTTCTACATATCTCCCCTTCACACAGCCATGTTTATTTTAAGTCACATGGAAACATCTATGGAAGGAAGAGCTGGGTACAGTAATGAGATCTACCACACCCTCCCACCCCCTTCAATAAACCAATGACATGGCTTAATACCATTTCACAATTGCTTCTCCCCAGACCACGTAGATATGAAGACAGTAAATTCTCAACCAAAGCAGATGCATTCATTAGGAGTGTGCCGTAAGTAACTTACAAGAACTGACACAGTAGTCAGATCAGTGACAGACCTTGAAGAGAAGCCCTCAGCAGGTACTCCCGCCATACTTTGATGTTTGTGTGCTCTTTGAAATACAAACCTGAAAGTTAACTATTCTGAGCTCTTCAGCCATTACCAGGAAAGTCCATGATCCAGCAGTTCCGAGATCAGCGGTAGAGGCATCGTCCGGTAATTTGTTAGAAATGAAAATTCTCAGGCCCCTCCCCACACCTGCTGAATCTGAAACTCCCAGACAGTTCTGATGTACATTACAGTTTGAGAACCACGGCCTTGTCATTAACAGCAATATCAGATATAAACACTATTGCCAGGTGAAATTAAACTAAAGGCTGAATTTTGCAATTCAGGAGTTCCTATCTTCTGAGTCGATTTTTTAGAAGAGCAGCATTCTTACTTCTAAACTTAAAAAACTTTCCTATTAAGGAAAGCTCAGGTAAAGAAAAAAAAAATAATAATGTGTCTTCTTCCCAAAATTATTTTTGATGAATAGAAATTTTAAAAAGCCCTAGAAATGGATGCATATAATTGCGTTCATCTTCCACAGAATTCAGATTTTTGGGTATATTAAGTATTCCCTTTTAATGCTTAGTCATTTTTCATTTTATGAATTACCATCCTTTATTTATCTATTAGTATTTTTTGCAGATATTCTTGGGATAATGTCTGAGAGGCATTCCTGAGTCATAGAATAGAGCATATTTTTTCCAAAGTAGGCATTCCATTTTATACTCCCAACAGCAATGTAGGGCAGTCCCAGGCTTCACACCCTCAACACCTGGTGCCTTAGTATTTTTAAATTAATCCTTGCAGTTGGTTGTACAGGAGTAACACACTGGGATTTTCATATACATTTCCCCGATAATGTCACTGCGCACCTTTCCATATAGTTATGCCAACCATATGTCTTCCTTTGAGGTCTAATCAAGTCTTTTTCTTATGTAATTGGGTTGTTTGATTTTTTTATTAAGTAATAAAAGTTGTTTATATATTTTAGATACAAGTAAGTTACTGTCAGATATATGTACTGAGAATATTTTATCCTATGTGTGGCTTTTGTTCACTTTATTAATAGCATCTTTTGATAACTTGAGTTCATTGCTGTTATTATGAGGCAGTTCAATTATCAATATTTTATGGTTTGTGCTTCCTGTGTCTTCTATAAAAATCTCCATCTCACCCAAGGTCACAAGAATATTATCTCCTATTTTCATCTAGAAACTCTGCTGTTTTAGCTTCCACTTTGGTTATGCATGGTGCATAGTAGGAGTTCATTCATTCTTTTTAATTTACTTATTCCATTGTTCTTATACCATTTGTTGCAAAGGTTCCCTGTCCCCATTAGCTTGCCATGGAGATTAGCTGTAGTTGTGGAGACTCTCTTCACTTTTATTTTTTATACACTTTGTGTAAACATCTTTCATAGTCTATGTAGCTATAAAACTACAGAGTGTAATTTTTTGATAAACAAAAATTAAGTCATTGACAATTGGTTATGCTCCCTCTCCCCATACAGAATTGTTCAATTGACAAGTATAGGCAAAACCGTAAGTTCACATCCTGAAATTAGTTAATTTTGACACCTTTTACCATTTCTTTACAATATTTCAATGTGACTTACAATAATACAATATGCATGATAAATGTTTCTAATTTTCTTCAGCAGTTTGCCTATGTGGGTGTCTGAAATATGTCTATAAAAACCTCATTAAATGAATTATAAGATATACACTTAACATCTACATACTATTTTTACACAACAAGAAGAAACATTGGGAAGCTCTGTAGCACTATTTATTTTCATTTGTAAAGAATTCATAACTAAATATAAAATCATAATGAATTGGCTTCAAAGTGAAATGAGTAGTAGGGGGTAATTACAGCAGCCAAAGTATTTCTCATAATATCTACAAATTATAAAAGGACATATTTTTAGCTATTTGTGGTCAATTATAACTTCATGAAGCACTAGCTTTGTGTAGCTTTGTGAGGTGTTTCATGAGAGAAAAATTCAAGAGTCAATTAATTTTAGGAGAAATTGGGTTGGGCAGAGTTAAAGAGTTTTCATACTATGAAGTGAATGTATCAATGCTTTTAACAAATTGATGCACATTGTGTATTTCCAGGAAGACAGAGTAATCAACATAAGGAGGAAAGAGTACCCACGGAATATGCAAAGTGACAAGTCAACCTAAGAAAACACATGCTTCTAAAAACCATTTTAGCACTAAAAAGAGGTGTTTTTGTCTTTAGTGATTGCAATGAAAAGACAGAGCTTCAGTTAAAAAATGAAAAGCCATATAGGAAAGTAAACTAAGATTAAGAGGGAAGTAGGGTGAGAAAGGCAACAAAGCAAAGAAGGGAACACATCATTGTAACATTAAATTCTCCACTGAAAACAATGAAGAGCAGTGCTTATAAGGGGGATTTTTCCAAAAATGCAAAGGAAATGACTGAAGACAAAATTATTGGAAGATCATGCCAAATGTAGAAATACTCATCTAGGAAGCATGGGTCTTCCCTAGGAATAGTCAAGCACAAAAGTACCAAAAGTGATATTGAAGACTACATTTTGCATTTTAAAGTCAGATTTTAAGATCAAGCTAAGACCCATTTACCATGATCCAAGGAGGGGTCACTTAAAAGAGATTCACATAATGGTAGACTTTAAATATATAGATGGAAAATAAATGAAGATCATTTACAAAGGATCAGATTTTTTATAACCAAAACATCCAAAGAAAATAAAGTATTTAGAAATATAATATTATCATTCAATATGTGGATATGCAAAGGTAAACTGGTGATCAGGTTTGGGGCAACAGAAAAAATAATCTTAGACCAGCAATGAAACTGAATCAGTAATCAAAACCTCCCAACAATCAAATGTCCAGGACCAGATGGCTTCACAGGTGAACTTTATCAAATGCTCATAGAAGAGTTAATATCCTATTCTTATCAAACTAGTCCCAAAAACAGAAGAGGAAGGAAAGCTTCCTAATTCAATCTATGAAGCCAGCATTACCCTGATACCAAAACCAGATAAAGACTCTACCAAAAAAAAAAAAAAAAAAAAAAAAAAAAAAAAAAAAAGGAGAGAGAGAGAGGGAGAGAAAGAGAGAGAGAGAGAGAGAGAACTACAGGCCAGTATCTCTGTTGAACACAGATACAAGAATTCTCAACAAATATTAGCCAACTGAATCCAACAATACATTACCAAAATCATTCACTACAAACAAGTGAGATTTATTCCTGGAATGAAGGATGGTTCAATATTCACAAATCAATCAACATTGATAAATCACATCAGGAGACGTGATACATGTATCTCTAGATACAGCACAACAAGGAGTGTAAAGACCATTCAATCATCTCAATACATGCAGAAAAAGCATTTGATAAACTACGACATTCATTCCTGATAAAAAACCTCAACAAAGTTAGTTTAGAGGGAATACACCTCAATAAAATAAAGGCCATATATGAAAAACCCATAACTAACATCATATTCAATGGTGAAAAATTAAAAGCTTTTCCTCTTTAAGATCAGGAACAAGATAAATAGGTATTTTCTCACCACTTTTATTCCTCATTAAATGAAGTATAAGATATACACTTAACATCTACATAGTACTGGAAGTCCTAGCCACAGCAATCCGACTGAAGAAAAGAAGGAAAGGAAGAAAGAGAAAATGAAAAGGAAAAGGAAAAAGAAAAAAGAAAGATAGGCATCCAAATTAGTAAGGAAAAAATAAAACTTCAACTATTTGTAGATAATATACTATCTATAGATAACCTTAAAAATACCAAAAAACTACTAGAACAGATAAATGAATTCCGTAGTCATAGGATTCAAAATCAATATACAGAAATCTGTTGCAGTTCTACAAATGAATAAAGAAGTAGCATAAAGAGAAATAAGAAAATGATCCCATTTACAATGGCACAAAAAATAGTAAAATACCTAGAAAAAACTTAACCATGGAGGTGAAAGACCTGTACTCTGAAAACTATAAAACACTCATGAACGGAACTGAACATGACAGACAAATGGAAGGACATTCCATGTTCATGGATTGGAAGAACACATATTGTTAAATGTCTGTAGTACCCAAAGCAATCTACAGATTTAATGTCATCCCTGCCAAAATACCAACAGTGCTTTCCACCAAATTAGATCAAATAATCTTAAAATTTGTATGGAATCACAAAGACCCTGAATAGTAAAAACAGTCTTGAAAAAGAACAAAACTGGAGGTATCACAATCCCAGATTTCAAAATATACTACAAAGCTATAGTAATCAAAACAGTATGGTGCTGGCACAAAAATACACACATAGATTAAAGGAACAGAACAGAGCTCCCAGAAATAAATCCATGATTATTTGGTCGATTAATCTTCAACAAAGGAAGCAAGAATATGCAATGAAAAAATGAGAGTCTCTTCAAAAAATGGCTCTGGGAAAATTGGACAGCTACAAGCAAAAGAATGAAACTCTACACTTTCTTAAACTATATACAAAAAGCAAACTCAAAATAGGTTAACGATCTAAATGTGAGACCAGAAACCAAAAAAAATCCTAGGAGAGATCATAGGCAGTAATTTCTCTGACATTGATGTCATCTGATGTCTAGCAACATTTTTCTAGATACATCTCCCGAGGCAAGGGAACAAAAACAAAAGTAAACTATTGGGCCTACATCAAAATAAACAGCTTCTGTTTACAACAAAGGTAAAAATTAATGAAACAAAAAGACCTACTGGATAGGAGAAGATATTTGCAAATGATATATTCAATAAGGGGTTAGTATCTAAAATACATAAAGAATTTATACAACTCAACTCCAAAAAAACAGTTAATTCAACTTAAGACGGGCAGAGGACATGAACAAACATTTCTCCAAAGAAGACATACAGATGGCCAACAGACACATGAAAAGATGCTCTGTATCACTCATCATCAGGGAAATGCAAATCAAAACCACAACGAGATATCACCTCACACCTGTCAAAATGGCTGAAATCAAAAACACAAGAAGGAACAAGTTTTGGTGAGGATGTGAGGAAAAAGGAATCCTTGTCACTGTTGGTAGGAATGCAAATGGTGCAGCCACTGAGGAAAACAATATCAAGATTTCTCAAAAAATGAAAAATAGAATTACCATATGATCCAGTAATTCCATTACTGGATATTTACCCAAAGAATAGAAAAACACTAATTTGAAAAGATATATGCACCCCTATGTTTATTGCAGCTTATTTACCACAGTCAAAACATGGGAGCTGCCCAAGTGTCCATCGACAGATGGATGGATAAAAAAGAGGTGGTGTATATACACAATGGAATATTACTCAGCCATAAAAAGAGTGAAATCTTGCCATTGCAAACAACATGGATGGATCTAGAGGGTATAATACTAAAAAGTCAGAGAAAGATGAATATCATGTGATTTCATCCAAATGTGGAATTTAAGAAACAAAACAAAGTAAAAAGGGACTAAAAAACCAGCCTCAAATATAGAGAAAGACTACTGGTTACTAGATGGGAGGGTGTGAGAGGAAGGGCTAGTTGGTGAAGGGGGTTAGGGGCACACAGATCATGATGAGCAGAGGGTAATGTACAGAATTGTTGAATCACCGTATTGTGTACCTGAAACTAATGTAATACTGGATGTTAACTGTACTAGAGTTTAAAAAGTAAATTAATTTTAAAAAATTATCTTAGATAGTCATGGTTTTGGAAAATAAATTGTCCAGATAACATACCTTAAGAATTTACTTCTAAATGCATAAAAGGAAACACAAGTAAAAGGATATGTGGAAAATAGGACTGGTCATAAGCACTGTAGTCATTAACTATAGCATTTAGATTGAATGACTATTTTCAATAGGGTTCTACCACTCAATGAAAATGCTAAAAATAGTGTTTAAACTGAAAGCACAATAAAACAGTCATAATTTAATTTTATTTACCTAGTTCTAAAATCCAAAGTTACATTAATAATTTCCAGTGAGTAAAGATGAGAGGAAAATAAAAAGACTCTAAATCTCTCATTTTAAATAGAGGAAGGACAAATGATGCGAGTTAATTTGAGACCCTTGCAAAAATTGGCACTGATAATGTTTCTAAACTAATACAAAGTAATCATTAGGAGAAATAAAAACATCTATTTCCTTGCAAAGCAGTGGAAATTGAAGCCTATAAAACTTGTTTCATACAGAAATTGAAACAAAACACAGAAAATAAAAACTGACATGAAGAAAAGATAAAACAAGTTGACAGGAATCAAATCAAATGTATCAGTTAGGATAATGAATTCCAATACACAATCCCCACCCTTTTATCAAGGAGATCTACATATTAGATTAAAAAACCAAAATAATAAATCCAAGTGTGTGATGCTCACAGGGACAAATCTGACTCAAAAGAATGAAGAAGAACAAAAGAAAAAGTACCGGCAAAAATTTACCAAGCACACAGATAAAAACAGATGGTAAAATATAATTCAGACCCAGGAGGATTTAATACAAAACAACTAAACAAGGTCACATGATTTTGTCCTTCTAACAGTTCAGTGTTAGTGAATGTGTATGATCAGGAATCATCCCTCCGTAGCATGCATCAGCAATGCACATGACAGACGAGCTAGATACCAGAAACCGATCATTGGTATGGGAATATACAGCACTCTTCCTGCCACCTTGGGTAGGTGAAATCTAGATGGGATCAGACAGGATCTGGACAAAATAATCAATAGGGCTAATTAATTAAATATGTCAATTTTCTTTGAATTACTCATGGAAGGTTAATCAAAACTGATTACATACCTCATATACTATATGGCATAAAAATCAGTGGGATATTCCTAAACAGGGGCTCTCCAAGCTATATCCCATGATCAGAATAATACCATACGGCTAGGGAAAATGACCAAAAGCAAATGGAAATGAAGAGAGGCCTTGCAATTCAGACTAGGCTTTGAGAAGCAGGAGAAGTAAAATAGAGATCAGAGAAACAGAAAAGAAAACTCCATTTATTTCTTTTTTTTTTTTAAGATTTTATTTATTTATTTGACACACAGAAATCACAAGTAGGCAGAGAGGCAGGCAGAGAGAGAGAGAGGAGGAAGCAGGCTCCCAGTTGAGCAGAGAGCCCGATGCGGGACTCGATCCCAGGACCCTGAGATCATGACCTGAGCCGAAGGCAGCGGCTTAACCCACTGAGCCACCCAGGCGCCCCAGAAAACTCCATTTCATCCTCATTTTATCCGAACAAGACTTCTATCCTTATGTGTAGAGACGATAAAGGAGATCGGAAAGGTTCACTGACCTCTGCAAAGCCACACAGCCTTAACGTGGCCCAAACAGGACCTCGAGGCGGATCTTTTCTCCTATTCCAGGATGATTTTCAAGATGCCCCTGTACACTTTCTGTTGAACAACTAAGATCATAATCAGAAAGCCTGTAAGGAGCCAATCCCTTGATTCTACATTTTCTTTTCATATTTTAAGGTTTCTGAAATGAGGATGAATCTTAAAATGTTTCTTAAAAGAAAAGTGATGTGATTTTATTGCCTGAGAATAGGCAAACGGACATCAATAGAAAATATACTGATTAAGATCTTCTCAACTGATTTATTAACTTTATTAAGAAGGTATGCTGCTCAGTTTTAATTTAAATTCAAATCCCTCATTTGCGTTTAAAATATCTTTACAAAGCAATGAAACACAAGATAGTTATTGTACCTGCAAAACACTACCAGAGGCAAGGCAAAATGAACTCAGTTAAAGACAGTAAAAGTGCCAAGTTGTCTGGAGTAGATGGTACTTTTTAATTTATTATGATTATTTATTTTTTTTAGATGGTACTTTTTTAAGATAGACAAAAGATGTGGCTGATTCTTCAAAAGGACCATCAATCACCGAGGTTCTAACACCCATTAATGTGAACTGACGTTTGCGATAAGCTGCTTATCTTGGAGAAAATGATTATTCATTTATAATTACATGATTTAAACTAAAATGCCTACAAAACTTACTTTTTTAATGCCATGAAACAGTGTGCCATTTTAAAAATGCTTAATAGATTAAGGAGTATGGGAAAGGCCATAAAATTTCGTGGGTCATAGTGATGCATATTTTAAAATGGCAAAAAAGTTTCTGAAGAATTTGTGGACACTCTAAGGAGAAAATTTAGATTAAATTTTATTTTGTTTGCAGATAACATATTAGATACTTGCTATTTTGATTTTGTTTAATGTGGACATTTTATATGGTGTTCATACCCTGGCCTGTTATTCAAATGTTGCCAGTCGTCAGTGGGGTTTATCATCGAACATCTTAACTCTAGGAAATTGTCTCTGCCAGGCATGTTGGCATGCTAGAGCTTATCTTCTGGACCTCCGCAGTCCCTTTCTAGACAACTGTCATCAGAAATTGATATCCATCCATTTCTACCTGTTCTCAGAGTTTCAATTTGTGGTTATTTCACTGAACACTCTAATCCAAGGTTATTTTATTAGGATAGTGATATTAAAGCTGACAAACATCACAAACCCTGACATATCAGTTTCATTTCTACTGAGTGTTCCAATAATTGAAGCTAACAATGAAAGTAATATTAGGAAATATGATAAAAATAATTGGGCTTATTTTTCAGGCTTGGCATTTACTGCTTTCAGCTTCTGATATTCAAAACTTGCCCTATTATGTTTCTTCAGGGTCTGTTCAAAATAATGAGTTGAAATAGTACCTGATGGTAGAAAACTACCATTCCCCTGAGTTCTCATTTCTTCCTGGGTAAAATGAGAGTATCTACAGCATGCTCCACCCCCCCATCCCCCAGTTAATTACAACTGTATTTTCCATTTGCGTAGGGTCTTAGATTGAAATATTGACCTATTTGTGATCTCTTTATTTCATATTTCCTACATGTGCTGTCAGGAAATGCTATTGGGGGGCACCTGGGTGGTTCAGTCGGTTAAGCGTCTGCCTTCAGCTCAGGTCACGATCTCAGGGTCCTGGGATCGAGTTCCACATCAGGCTCCCTGCTCATCCAGGAGTCTGCTTCTCCCTCTCCCTCTGCTGCTCGACTCGTGCTCTCTCTCTCTCTAATAAATAAATAAAATCTTATAAAAAAAAAAAAAGGACATCCTATTGGTATTATTTTCAGAAAAATTCCAGAACCCAATATACCCTCATCACCAAAATGTCACGAACGTAGTTCAAGCCACAGTCATCTCTGGCTTGGAATATCGCAAGAGATTCCTGACATCCTGTCCTCTCTTTGCCATTCTTGTGTCTTGCCTACACCACAGCCAGTACGGTCGGCTGGAACTAACTGTTCATAGCACTTAAGACCTCAACCATTAAATGACTTGTCAAATAACTCTAAGTCAAAGCAAAAATCCTTAACAGGACCTAGCCCTGCCTCATCTGTTTCCCATTACATCTCTCCCCACGTCTCTAGCCTTCCCCCAGTGTTCACTGGTCTACACTCCCGCACAGATGTGAATGCTGTAGGAGTAGTGGAAAACTGATGTGAATTTCTCAGAATAGCGTCTAACACATCATTAAGTGCTCAGTAAAAACTGGCTATTACTATTACTGGATATAAACACAGACAGAGTTGGGCCCGAGGAGCTCTTGTAAGACAGGACAGTTCTGGAACTCTCTGGCCACGACATGGAACCCTCAACCACCCGATCAAACAAAGCGGTTTCCTGAAACCAAATTACCACTGCCTTCCCATACGTTACAGGCCGCTGACTCTTCATTGACAAAGTAAAGACACGTTAAGTCTTAACTGTCAGGACTGTAACTAATAATCAAGAATCTACCCATTTATCACTAAGTAGTTCTTCGGTGGCTGAAGTCTGTGCCAAGAGTGTTTACCAAGTCAATCTGCACACAGCAGGCTATTGTCACCGGGCTCCCTCCTGTCACTTTGTGACATCAGTCCTCCATCAAGCGTGATGATTAAAATCCACAACCTTTCATTTGGTAAAACAGGAAAGGTAATCACAAGAGCTGCAATTGTGTCAACGAAAAAAATGTCTCTTGCTTTAAAAAAATTAAGTCCACTGCCTCTGCCTCTACATTTATCTCTCAGCAGGGGACCATTATGTGGTGACAACATTCTGTGGCAGAAGCATCGTCTCTGAATAATTACCTGCTTCTTCTCTCCACAGACCGGCAGCAGCCCTTTTAATGTGGTACATGGCAGAACTCACAGATCGCACTGTATTACTACAAAAAAATACCTCGCACCCCCCCCCCCATTGCACATGAGGGTGAATGTTCATCACATGGTACCCAGGGCTGCAATTCCGTTCATTTGTAGCTTAGGGCGGGGAGGGCTTCCCTCACCTTCCCGAACCACTTAGCCACAACGGGAATGTGTGCGAGGCTCCAGCTGGTGGCCGTGACCAGGATCTGATGGCAGAGGAAATCCTGGATGCTGGGCTCTGCTGCCTGGTTCGCAGGGAAGTCACTGAGTTAGCAGGAATAAAATGCAGAGCGGCTGCAGGCCGAGTGTCTCTGCACAAAGAGAAGGCGCAGCTGCATTCTCCTCTCTTTGGTGTCAGTCTACCTTGCCTTTTCCATCGGTCTCCATCTAGGACTCAGCCCAGGGAAACCAGGGATCCCGAGCCCGGCCCACCTCCCCGCCTCGGACGCTGACTTCGCCTCCATCGGGAGTGGCAGGCTATTTTCAAATGCTTTCAGGTGAACACGTCAAGGCTCTGAGCAGGGAAAATTAAAAGTATGGTCGTTACTGGAGCGTAGAATGGAAACGTTTGCTCAGAGCAGAGCTGCGACTCAGGAAGCAATGATGTTTGCTTTCACGCAAGCCAAGGCTTTCCCATCTGAATGACAGTCACAGGAAACCAGAAGAAACATTATATCCTAAATGAAATCATGAAAAGATCCTTGCTAAACAAAACACAAATAAGTGAAATTTGCCTGAAGGAAGCAAGGGTTTGCATAACTGACGTGCAACAGAGCTGATTTTTCTCTCTTCCAAGTAATTTCTCTACGAACCCTGGGGTCTTGGGTCCCCCTGCACGAATCATTATTCTGCATGAATCCAAGAGCCCGCAGACAGCGCCCCTCTAAACAGACCGCAGAAGGGTGTGTTTAATGAGTCCGGTGAAATATTAGTATATTTGTTCCTTTAGTTATTTTACGGGGTATTTTGAAATGAGGTTCAAAAAGGCCATAGAGCGTATATTCCAAAAATACAATTTCATTTTTTTAAAAAATGCTCTATCATCAGACTATTAGCCAGACCGGCCCTGATGATCTCATCCAAGGTGAAAGAAAAGGTTCTTATGTTAATTGTCCATTTTTAAATCTTGCATTTCCCCTTAAAACCAAACCATGTGAAGGTTACGCGTGATTGCAACAGATTTCTTTACATCATTGAAACTACCGTGACACCTGGATGAACTTCATTATCTGTCCTCAGATGAAAGTCAGCTGGAGACTTGGGTTTTGTAATTTTGTCAGGAATCTCTATAGAATCATACATGAAGGAATAACTAAATGTATTGATATGCCTTTTTTTTTTTTAAGATTTCATTTATTTATTGGACAGAGAGAGAGACAGAGGGAGAGGGAACACAAGCAGGGGTTGTTGGGGAGGGAGAAGCAGGCTTCCTGCCGAGCAAGGTGCCAGATGTGGGATTAGATCCCCAGACCCCAAGATCACGACCTGAGCTGAAGACAGACGCTGGATGACTAAGCTACCCAGGTGCCCCGATATGCCTCTTCTTAAGATAATGACACAATGTTTCTCAATGTGGAATGAGAAATATAACAGGATTACACATTAGGTATTTGCATCAAAATAAGATAATCATTTCAGAATAAAAAATGAGGTATGACTCATTTAATGAACTTTTTTGACTTTTTTTTTTCTTTTTTGACTTTTAGAGAAAAGTTACCACCCTAGAATAACTGAAGAGGTAAGCTCTAAAAATTTCTTGCAGATTGCTGATCATACTGTAAATATTAGATCACTCTGCCACAGGATCAAGCTAAATTAATAAATAACAGGTTGCATTATTATACTCATTTTTAAAATTTTCTCCAAATCTCTGGTGAATTATTTGGAAAGATTAAAACATACAATTTAAGTAGAGAATAAAATGCATCTTAATTAATGTTAACAAGTGTCAGTGATTTATGGAAATCACATATTTTAATAAATTAAAATTTTGTTCATCTGTCTGAATATAATATAATCTACTCCCCAAGCAGAGGAAAAAAGGGTGAATATTGGAGAATTCCTGTGTCATCACTAACCATCTTAAGAAGTAAGTCACAAGTACACAAAAATACACACACCAACCTCATTCCAGGTTCACTTTCCCGTCCTCTTCCAGATCGCTGCAAGAGAATACAGAACTAGACCCATGGCAAGGAGGTTCTGTATTCATTGAAATAAAGATTTTCTACCATAGGTCTAGAAGTCTTCAGGAACCCAGGCTGTGAACCAGTTCTTGCATTACTTACACATAATTATTTACTTAGACAAGGAAACTGTGGATTCATGGGGGCATTCCCTCGGTCATACACTGCACCATTAATCATTGTTCCATACCCTCAGCCAAGGTCTTGACTGACGCTAGAATCTAGAAATACCAAGAATACCATTACTACCCATGAAGCCAAAAATAGGGCAGAACATAAAACAAAAAATTACGTTATAGTCGTGTACATGCAGAAATGAACACGTACACGGGGCTAGCTGAAAGATGAAGGGGGAGAGGTGGATTTACTGCAGCACACGACGCGCCAGGGGATATCCTCAGCAGAGAGCACACACACGCGGACTTGGACTAGAATAGTATCGATGGGAACAGAAACGATGGAATTTATATAGACAGAGAACGAGAGACAGATATTGTTTAGCTGTGTAGGGATAATCATATACCACTGTTACAAGGTCATGAGAGCGGTCAAGGAGCGCTATCACTCAGCACAGTGCCTAGCACATAGTAAATACTTATTAAATGCTAACTGCTATCGCCTACCAAATCTTCAATCTAATACTAGAAACACTGGGGGCGCCTGGGTGGCTCAGTGGTTTAAGCCTCTGCCTTCAGCTCAGGTCATGATCTCAGGGTCCTGGGATCGAGCCCCACATCGGGCTCTCTGCTCAGCGGGGAGCCTGCTTCCCCCTCTTTCTCTGCCTGCCTCTCTGCCTACTTGTGATCTCTCTCTGTCTATCAAATAAATAAATAACAAATCTTAAAAAAAAAAAAAGAAAGTTTAAAAAAAAATACTAGAAACACTGCCCAAGAACAAAAGCCTAATCATACATATTTTTGCCTATAAAGAAAGGTTGGCTCAATCAGTATGTAGCCTCTAGTTCATTGCTGGGCTCTGTGCATGCAAAACAAATAAAGGAGGTAAAAAACATACTCTCAGCCTGCAAAGGCCCAGCATGTATATACACACCACTGTCTCCAATCTGTGAAAGCATTTCCTCTCATTCCTTTTTGTTCTATCTCTTTGCTCCCAACCAGCACAGGCTCTTGACCTGAGACTGTATATCCTCACTTCAGTCTGAGCTGCCTTTGGTTTATTTCCTTGTCTGATCCAGGCTTTGGGGATAATCCACCAAACTTTTCCACTTCCTTATTTCAATTATCCCCCTGAAACCTTAATTTGTCATTGCGAACAGTCTTATTCCTTTTAGACTAAACTAGAGGTCTGCCTTTTCCCGGAGAGAAGTCATAGAGAGCAATAAAGTTCTGAAAAAGCTTTCTTTTTGTTCATCCTCCTATCGATGCATTGAGACTCTGAAAATCTCCTGTCTCTAAAGTCTTGTGCATAGATGGACAAGCACATTTTAAGACGGGGAATAAAGACTGCAGGGTGTGGGAACACTGTTTTCAATGAGTATGCAAAGCTCATTTTAGGCTTAGCATCAATCTGCGGTGGTTCAACTTCCTTATCTGTTTTTAAGTGAAGGAAAAAATAGTCAAAAGGGCTCTAACTCTGAATTTCCATCCCCTAAAATCTGGCGTTTCATGGAGTATGACACCATGAAAATCGTGACTCAAGGTCACGATTACATTTTGCAGGAAGACCTTGATGTCTGCAAGGGGTTCAGGTGAAAAGTGACATTCTGTATGACAAATAAATAAAAATAGAAACTTCAGATGCCCCAGGCTATCCGCTTCCAGGTTTTGTTTTGTTTTTTAATGTATTTAGAAGCTGATAATATGACAAATACTTCCAATTTCACACATGCCCAGGGAAAGGAAAGATGCCTGAGCTGGAGGGACCCACATGTACAAAACTATCTTTCTCACCAGATGCTTTCCTGCTGATAGTAGAGAAGAAGGCTCCTGACATCAACCTCATGAGATAGACAGCTGCCAGGCAAGCGCGCCAAGCGCCTTTGCAGAAGCATCATAAGGAGTCACGACGGACCTCACCTTAACAGCGATCGATCGAAAGACGGGCTGAAGCCACAGTAAGTGTCCCACCTTAGCAAATGATCTGCTTCTTACTCTTCTGGAGGAAAGTCCAGGAAGTCAGGACAGGGCACGGAAACTCGTCGCTCTCTCCTTCGCCTACAACCCCCAAGGGCAGTTCTTCAGGGTCAACTATGAAGACTTGAGGCACACTGATCATGGAGCGAGTGGCAGTTAATCCACAGATTTCTTTACTTATGGGGGTCCTTTCCACGGTCCTGGGGAGGACCCTGGCAAAAGATGATCTATATTTTTGGAAACTTCCAAAATAATAAATTATTCGTGTATTATTTATTTAAATTTTATTATTTATTAGTATAATATTTACTATTATTTTTATTTAAAATTTATTATTAATTAAGACCCCCTCACTGGTCCAACTTCCACTTAGCTATACTTCCCCCCCTTGTCAAGTGACCATGGCATAGCTCCAGGCACCTGGGGATTTAGACAAGGGAAGGTGAGGATACATATGCTTTGGGATTAGTGGGGCTACAGTCAACTTCATAGCATTTTAGGGTGTAGGGATGGCTTCTAGGAATACTCCTAGAGTTAATACCGGGTCTTGATAATGTGAGGCCAGAAACTAAGTCCTAATACTAAATGCATTTTATTAAGCCCAACTCACATTTGGGAAACTGAAAAGAAACAGGTTCTAAAGTATATAGAGCCATGTACACTAGATGCATAAAATTGTAATTTCGTCATATTCTGGATTTCACAGTGTTTGTGGTATTTGTCGGCTTTTCAAATGTTGATCCCTTTTCATCCTAAATAAATATTCATTCTTCGCTAATTTCAAACTTAACAATTTTGAATTCATTTTATTATGAAAGACTCCCAAAATGTAGGCCCCGAATACACTGGATCTACTTATTTACTCTAGATAATAATGTACATACAGAATTACAATGTAGAATTATGATGTAGAAACAGGAAAAAACATTCAGACCATAATATTAAAATCCTGTCATTGTGTTCATGCACCATTTAAGTGGAATAATGGATTAAATAATGGAATAAAGATGCACATTATGCTTGCTCAAAATACAGTACATGGCAATTAAAACAAGGTACCCACACTATATTACACAAGGAATAAACTGTAAGATCTCATGTAAGTGCAGAAAGTATGAGATAAAGTTGTGTTTAAAACTAATTTCCATGATTTTAAAATAATGCAAGAGGAAAGTCAACAAGGAAATTATACCTTAGCCAATCTTTCTAGGGTTATGCTGACATATGAAGTACTAGTGGTAAAAGGAATAATCTTTTTAACATTATTCCTTCTCGGATTCTCTGCAAAAAGTCTAAAATGATTCAAAGGAATACATAATTCACTCAGAAAAAGATTCTGAAGTATATTCTATTAACTATAGCAAAGAATATTTCCATGGATTACTGCATTATTTCCCATTGCTGTCATAGCAAATTACCACGAACTTTCTGGCTCGAAACGACACAAAGTTATTATCGGATAGTTCTGGAGTTCAGAAGTCTAAATGGATTTCGCTTAGTCTAAAATAATGGTGTCAGCAGAATGCGTTCCTTCTGAAGACTCTAGAGGGAAATATTCCCTTGCCTTTTCATTTCCAGAGGCTGATCACAGTCCCTGACTCTCGGCCCCGTTCCCCCATCCTCAAAGTCACTAACAGAAGGTTAGGTCCTTCTCAGGTTGAATCACTCTGATTCTGAAACCATTTCTGTCTACTTTTCCACTTTAAGGACCCTTGTGATTATTCTGGGTCTACCCAAATACCCCACTACACTCTCCTGATCAGCAATCTTAGTTCTGTGTGCACCTTTCCCCTTCTGCCAGGTAACCAAACATATCCATGGGTTCCAGGGACCAGGACGTGAATGTCTCTGTGGACCATTCTTCTATCCACCACGGCCATTAATGATCTTCCTTGTAATGTGGTGGTGTCCTTTGGTTATGAATCTGAAAATATGCTATACATCATCCTTGCCACATGAAGAAGGCTCTACATGTAATCAAATAGTCTTGAGACCAATACCAACCTAAAACGCAGTTATAGCCACCAAAAACTGCTTCTTCTGCTCAGAAGGGTTCTCTGAAGTCTGGAAATCTTACACCTCACCACCCCAGAGCTGCCTCCAAAGTGGGCCAACTTCAAATCTCCATCATCTCTCATGTGGACACGGTATTAGTTCAAAACTGATCATGGTTCCAGCCTAAGCCATTGAGTTTTTTCCTGAGATTTCTGCCCTCTTCCCTTGAATTGGAAGGGAAGAACCTCTCATCTTCCTTGGTCAGGGTATAGTAAAAATATAACCTTAGGTGGTGTTAAAATCCGTGTCCCTCCTACATTGAGAAAATTCTACTTGCAATAGCACGATTAAAACCAAATTCCTGGCAAAAGCAGCAATGTGTGTGCTGGTGGGTGAGGGGGCAGAAAGAGAGAAAGAGAGTGATATGAGCTTGTCTGAGTCCCTTTCCATCCATCCTAAAGGTCATCCTACCTCTGTCCTTCTTGGTTATGTGAGTACATAATTCATTTGTTTGTTTCTGGTTGAATTGGAATTGAGCCATTTGCACTCAAAAGACTTCTAGTTAAAATCGATGCAGTGTAATTTTGTTATATCTTCAGTGCTGTAATTAATGACAAAGGGATCAAAAACATAATCAAGAAATCTAGACTCCTTTCAGGATGTAAAGTCCAAATGACTCCTTGGATATCTACACCTGGTGCTTTCTCTGAAGTGTGATCTGGTCACCGTAACACTCTGTCCTCGTGTTCCTGACGATCTTCCATCTCTAATAAACATGAGCTATAGCTTCTTGAACACTTTCCATATTTATTGCTTACATTGCATGTATAGCAAATACTCTCATTAAACTTCTTTTCCCTAGTATAACCAATATATAATAAAAATAAATTCTTTGGATTCAACCAGAGGCTAAAAACATTAGAAGCAAAATAACATCTACCCAAATTATGTTATTTTTTTTATTTTATTATTTATTTGACAGATAGAGAGAGAGATCACAAGTAGGCAGAGAGGCAGGCGGGGGTGGGGGGGAAGCAGGCTCCCCGCCAAGCAGAGAGCCCGATGCGGGGCTCGATCCTAGTACTCTGGGATCATGACCTGAGCCGAAGGCAGAGGCTTTAACCCGCTCAGCCACCCAGGTGCCCCCCAAATTATGTTATTAAGGTAAACATCAGAGAGATCCTTCTTGTCATTTTATATTGCCAATGTAACTAACTGCATTGAATAAATAAATCAATATAGGAATAGATATATGATGAACAGTTGTGAGTCCAGAAAGTAGACTATGGATCATTCAAGATCAACAACCAACAGTTACGGCTGCTTTATGACCTGTTCATCCATCTGCTCCACTGTTTCCCTGGGTTGCATGCTCTGTTCCACTGGACTGGAATTTTCTTTGATAATTTAGCCATATCCTACATGTTTCCAAGACTAATAAGGACCTGAACTAGCCAAAGTTAGAACAATAATAATATGACTGAATGCTGATTGGAAATAAGTTTATGGACTCACTAAATCACAGTTTGGAGCCGCATAGGAATTGCAAAACACCAATTATATTTCTTTATTAAATTTTTATATTTGTTAATAAAAGACTTTATTTTTACATAATGAGATGGGTCTCCTTAAAACAATTCTAATGAAACTTGATTAGCATATAAATTAAATTTCCTTCTGTTATTATTCACATACTCCTGTTGTTTCTAGAATGCCAGGTTGTGTTCTTAACCAACTGAGCCACCCAGGTGTCCCCACTAGAATGCCAGGTTGTGTTCTTATAAGCATCCAATACTTAAAACATTTATTGATCAGAATGGACACCTCTCATGGGTAGAGAGTAAAACCAAAAGCATTATAGAAGAAATGTCATTCTGTTCTGACAGAAAAATAGCAGTGGGATTATCTTTTTCCCTGTCTGAATATCTGTCTGTGTTTCCAGTCACCCTAATGAGAAACTTCAGTGACAAATTCTCACGACTTAGAATAAAATGGTTTGGGGCTTGGTTCACCTTTTACTCTAAACTTATATCTTATGAACACATTAAAAAAAAAAACCAACAAGTTAAATCATAAGTTATATATACAATTAGATTTTAAGTTTAATATTACAAACTATTTCTATATTTGATCCCTAGCAGTATAACATACTGATTTAATTATCACACTCTAAGTATATAGTTAGGTGCAAGTACTTCAAAATATGTTCTTTAAAAATCTGCTGTGATAGCTCTTTAAAAGTGTTTGTTTTGGTTTACCTTTGGCTGATATGATGCAGACTGTTTAGAATCTGGTAAAAAAAGCTATGACCCTCTTTTCATAAAAGTATAAGGTTCACACAACACATTTGTGCTATTTTAAGAGGTTCTTATTGCCCTGTTACTCAACCATAAACCTCCAGAGTTGCATGAACTCCAGGTTAAGAATTTCTTGATAGAGATTTCCAGGAAACTCTCATTACAATACAAATTATTCAGGTCAAGACGGCACCACAGGTTAGTTCTCAGAAAACAATCTATGAAGCTGGAAAGCAGGTCAAAAAGTTCTGAGCAATCGAGGGCCATGGAAGGACATTTTTGTGAAAGAGATATACCCCCAGCATTCATACCCAAATGCTTCATCTTTACAAGGAAATCTATTTAAAAATAAAGATAAAAGACATCAGCATAAGGCAGGAATCTATCAACATCCTAAAGGAGAACATAGGCAGTAACCTCTTCGACATTGGCCACAGCAAATTCTTTCAAGACAAGTTTCCAAAGGCAAAGGAAACAAAAGCAAAAATGAACTTCTGGGACTTCATCAAGATAAAAAGCTTCTGCACAGAAAAGGAAACAGTCAACAAAACAAAGAGGCAACCCATGAAATAACACTACAGACTAATGACGCTACAAACAAAGGACTGATAGCCAAGATCTATAAAGAACTCTTAAACTCAACACTCAAAAAACAGATAATCATGTCAAAAAATGAGCAGAATACATGAACAGACACTTCTCCAAAGAAGACATACAAATGGACAACAGACACATGAAAAAATGTTCATCATCATTAGTCATCAGGGAAATTCAAATCAAACCTACATTGAGATACTATCTTACATCAGTTAGAATGGCCAAAATTAACAAGACAGGAAACAACAAATGTTGGAGAGGATGTGGAGAAAGTGGAACCCTCTTACATTATTGGTGGGAATGCAAGTTGAAGCGGCCACTTTGGAAAACAGTGTGGAGATTCCTTAAGAAATTAAAAATGGAACTACCCTATGATCCTGCAATTGCACTAGTGGATTTTTGCCCCAAAGATACAGATTTAGTGAAAAGAAGGGCCATATGCACCCCAATGTTCATAGTAGCAATGGCCATAATCGCCAAATTGAGGAAAGAGCCAAGATTCCCTTCAATAGATGAATGGATAAAGAAGATATGGTCCATATATAGAATGGAGTATTATGCCTCCATCAGAAAGGATGAATACCCAACTTTTGTATCAACATGGATGAGACTGGGGGAGATTATGCTAAGTGAAATAAGTCAAGCAGAGAAAGTCATTTATCATATGGTTTTACTTACTTGTGGAGCATAAGGAATAGTGTGGAGGACATTAGAAGAAGGAAAGGAAAAGTGAATTGGGGGAAATCAGAGGGTGAGACAAATCATGAGAGACTGTGGACTCTGAGAAACAAACTGAGGGTTTGGGAGGGGAAGGGGATTGGGATTAGGTGAGCCTGGTGATGGGTAATAAGGAGGACACGTATTGCATGGAGCACTGGGTGTGATGCATAAACAATGAATCTTGGAACACTAAAAAATAAAATTAAATTAGAAAACAATACAGATCCTCACCCCCACCTCAGACACACAAAAACTGGGCTGGAGCAAGTCCTTGAACAAACATACATATTCTTTCATATTTCTGTGCCTCCTGAGGTGATTTCCTGTTTTGAAAACTATTCTCCCCCCTTCTCCAAGACTATACCTCCCATGCACCCCCCCACCTCCACCTCACTGCTTTCCCACCTATTCAACAGAGCATGAGGAAAAGACCCCACAAGACAGTAATTTTTCTGCAACTCTTAGCACTCCCCGAAGCCTTGTTTGCTCTGTGGGAAGTAGGGCAAGAGCACAAATGACCATCCTTTCCTGCAAGACTTTGTCCATTACAGACTCTGCAGAGCAGCAATTCTTAATATGACTGCATAGTAGAATCATCAGG
The DNA here is from genome assembly GCF_022355385.1 of Mustela nigripes. Taxonomy (NCBI): domain Eukaryota; kingdom Metazoa; phylum Chordata; class Mammalia; order Carnivora; family Mustelidae; genus Mustela; species Mustela nigripes. The sequence continues at coordinate 75,390,305 of NC_081571.1, read as the reverse complement.
GAGCTTTTAAACTCCCTGATGCCCAGGCTGCATCACGAACAAAATTAAATTAGGTAGGAGTTTGGATTGGTATTTTAAAAATTCTTCTTCAACAAGCTCTCAGTCTCCTCTGCGGGTTCTTTAAGGACAGAGCCCACCTGATGTGGATCTCTTCCAGGAAACTTTCATCGTCTGAGTCTGAAACTTTGTATAAGTCATTGTTTTTGTTTGTTTGTTTTCTGGCTATCTTTCCTCAGTTCTCATTTGATCCCCTTTCAATACCCAGATCTAGCCAAAGAGAACGTCCTCCATGAAGGTCCCTGACACCTAATCTGGAGTAGACCCCAAACTCCACACCAGACACTCTTCATATTATTTTGACTTCCTTCTTCTAGCAGTAACTGAAATTATTTTTCTTATTTAGCTTCCCCCAAACAAACTCACTAGAAACTCTGTGGGAGCCCTGATATTAATTGTCTTATTTATTTTTCTTTCTTCATCACCTAGACTAGCTCTAGGCATATACTAGGATCCCAACAAATATAGGTTGAATGTATGACTGAATTAATGAATGAATGAGTGAGTGAATATTGATCTTGTTTTCTGTATGAAATTCTGTGCCCTTGGGGTGCCTGAGTGGTTCAGTTGGTTGAGCATCTGGTTCTCAGTTTCATCTCAGGTCACGATCTCATGGTTCATAGGACTGAGCCTTGCATCGGGCTCTGCACTCAGCCAACAGTTTCCTTGTCCCCTTCCTACTCATGTGCACACACTCTCTCCCTCTCCCTCTAAAATAAATAAATATTTTTAAAAAATAAATTCTGTGTCCTTGGGTTCAGCTGCTATGTCATTTAGTTAAACCCTTATCATCCCTTACAATTGCAAGTTAGTTTTAAAGTTAAATAATCTCATATGTACTGTCTTTCTTATCCCTCACAACATGTTAGAGGACACAGAGCAGTTATAATACTACTGTGGTTACAGATAACATAACTAAGGATCCAGAAAGATACAAAAATGTTCAGGGGTCACACAATGAAAAATGGCATGAGTGCACCCTGTGAGGGTGTCGTGGGCCACACAACCATCTCTGTAATTGTCAACCCCACAGACATACATGCCCTTACCATGGAAGTGGTTGACTGCATGAGGTACAGAGAGGAAGCACATACTGGCCGTGAGTAGGAATCTCTCCACCCAAGTAAGAAATTGATGCCTGTACAAAGCAACATTTGAGAACAGGACTGAACAACGCAGTCTGTAGCAGCCCTGCCCAACCCATGTGCAGCCACAAGACCTTCAGGCCTCCTAACACAACCTAACACAAAGGATCTCATTTCACAAAAATCTCTCTGGATTTTTCTCTTTATGTAGTATGATCATCCAGAAGAGTGCATTTAGAATCAAACATGAACTATGCCACTTGGGTTTTGCTACTGACTCTTTCATAATTATAATAAACTACACTCAAGAGCATCAAGTTGTGGGAGTCTGTCTCACCACTGCAACTTTAATTGAATAGTAACATTAATCATACCCTGACTTCTAGCAAATTAATCAAATGAGTAAGTGTAAGAGACTTTACTTTCTAGTCACCTTATCCTCTATATCTGTTTGTATTTTTTAATATTTCTTTTAAGCTCCTTTCATTAGCTATTGGGAAGTATGGGGCCTTAGGAAGAAACCCAGAGAAAGAAATCTTAGCAAAAAATTCAATGTCCTTGTAAAGGACTTAAAAATGACCTCAAAGATTTGCCGTTTCATCCTTGAGACCATTCAAACCTTAAATGGCTCACGACCGTACCATGCCAGACCATTTGGTACTATTTACAAGCATCCACATGGCATGGATATTTTAAGCAGCAAAGAGGCCAGAATTATTTAGAAACTTAAATAAGAAGCCAAAGAATCCTGCCTTTCCTCCTTTATCCAAATAAAAGACATCACATGAGAAATAAATATTTATGGAGAACCAAATCTCATCCATCTTAACTGCTTTATTCCAAACGAAAGGATGCCATAACTAAAAAATGCATCACTCCGTACTCAAAACAGTCACTTGGGAAAGAGCAGAGTCTAGAAGAACAGCTTGGCCAGTCACCTGATTCTCCTGAGGAACAGTCAGCTCTGTCTAGATAGCTATGCAAAACCAGATAGAGAGTCTGTCGTGAAGTTGAGTCGGAAATCACGGGCATGGAGCCCATGTGACCGAACAGAAAATGTAAGGGCCCAAATGAGTCAGAACATGGTCAAGTTCACTTACTGCAGAGAGAAACAAAGGAGTTGGAAAGCAGCCTAAAGAAGTTAAGTTCACAGTCCCCATTAGGGTTTTGCTGCCACTTTAGCCTATGACTTGCTGGCTCAGATACCTAGCTAGTGGCAAAGTCTAGACTGAGTGTAGAGCCACTCCCATCCACACCCAAAATCTACTATCTTGCTTCATGATATGATGCCCTTTGTCATTTGAACCACATGGATGGGGTGTGGTACATAAACAATGGAATCCTGGAACTTTGAAAAAATAATAAAATAAAATAAAATAAAATACCACATGAGGATAATACGAATGGATAAAGAAGATGTGTGTGTGTGTGAGATATGGAATATTACTCAGCCATAAAAAAAAAAAGAATGAAATCTTACCATTTGTAATGACATGGATAGATCTAGGGAGTATGATACTAAGCAAAATAAGCCAGTTAGAGAAAGACAGATGCCATATGATTTCACTCATATGTGGAATTTAAGAAACAAAACAAAGAAGCAGGCCCGAGGGTGAAGAAAGGAACAGAGAGGCAAACCAAGAAACAGACTCTTAATATAGAGAAGACACTGATGGTCACCAGAAGGGAGGTGGGTGGAGGGCTGGGTTAAGTAGATGATGGAGATTAAGGACCGCACTCTCGATGAGCACTGGGTGTTGCATGAAGTACTGAATCACTAAATCGCACACCTGAAACTAATACCACTGTCTGCTGACTGGAATTTAAATAAAAACTAAGAAAAAATAAAAATAAAACACATGGGTATGTGTAGACATACCTGGGATAGATAATGTGACCCTTTTGATACTAACCTGATTGCTCAACTGTTGTCATTTGACTACTCTGCTAATATGAGTGACTTTTAATACAACAGCCACTCTAGATTTGTGCTTGTCTTTTCCTACTGTCAGTAAATAAGCAGACATGATTTGAGGTGCCGGAAGAAGAGAGATAGGCATAGGAAAGATGCGAACATATTTATCTCGTTCATGGGAAGATTTCAATCTTGGGAACTTTAGTTACATCAAGCTTGGCATTTCATCAGTGACACAGGGGAATGGGCCCTAAGCCAGGTTAACCGGCATTTCTACGACATCATTCTAGCATATTTACAATCATGCTTACCATGTGTGTCCTTCTTATTAACAATCAACCTCATAAGACAATTATGAGAACAAGAGTTCTGCAAAGAAGTTAGTTGCTTTTTCTATGTCAAACCCATCACAATGTGGGGAGAAGTGGTAGGGGGCAGGAGAGATGGCATGTGTCCCCGGGGCTGTCTCCCACTGTTTTTTTGTTCTTCATTTATCATCAAAAGTGAATGTTTTTTGTTCCCTACAAAAGTTATCCTCCCGTTAACTCAGTGTCTCTGTTCATGTGGTTCCCTCACCTAGAACACACTTTTTTCGAAATTATTATCTGTTTAATGCTACTCCTCCCTGTGGACTCAATTCCAGTTTAACTCACTTCATGAAGCCATATTTGCACCCAGATTTCTTTAGAAAACAGTATCTTCCTCTTCCCATTCTCAAGACACTCAGTCCCCTTCCCACCAGGTTGGCCATACCTGCCACAAATCCTTAGCACAGGGAGCAGCAAAGTTTTTCTATAAAGGGCAAAACAGTGACTATTTGAGGCTCTGTGTGCCATACACTCCCTGTGGCAACTATTTAACTCGCCATTACAGAAGAAAGCAGCATATGCCTACAAATGAGCTTGGCTGTGTTCTAATAAAACTTTATCAGCAAAAACAGAATGCGGCTTCCTGATCCTCCTGACCCCTGGCTTAGTACATAGATACATGGTAGGGTGGTCAGTAGATACAAGGTTGATTAAATGTTATAAACAACACCACTAAGGAAAAGATGATGCATTAATTGGCTATGTGTTATCACATGATTATATATTGGATACATCCATTACGTGAATACAGTGCAGTGGCCAGCCCCATCAATTTTTAATAACATCTTTAATAAAATCTTGTGTGTCCAAGAGGGGAATCATGGGGTTCTGATCAGCTATACTATGTTAAAGCTTAGACAAAATGATGACATTCTGCCTCATTCGTTTTCTATTAAAACGGAAATCTGCAGAGTGTATGGTTCCATGAAGAGTAGGGCTGATAGCCAGCCCTTGCTGTTTCCCACTAAAAGTATCTGGTTTGCATTTTTCTACTGAATAAAAATCAAGTACAAAACCGCTAGAGCAACACACTACGTCTTCACTATGTGTTTAGTGTTTTAATAGAAATAAATATATAATTGTAGTAACAAAATTGTCATAGTTGTCACACATTTCATTTTAAGCTCACTTAAAGAAATTGGGATTGAATTCATGTCCAATTTTCTATTTTCATTTCAAATAGATTTTGACAATATTTGCTGCACCTCTTACTAGGAAGTTTTCTTAGCCAAAGGATTTCACTGGTTTTCAATTTACTACATAAAAATTATGCAAAAATGTAATAAAAGCTGTCTATTTATTTGGATCGATTCCTATCTTTGACACAAAATGTTCTGTTGTCAGAGATAAAACATTACAGCAAGATCGTTGACTGCTACAAAAAAAAAATATCCACTCTGTCTTGGAAGTGATACAGTTTTCTGGACTATACATTAGAAAAACCTCAGGCAATTAAAAAATACTACGTTTGTTACTTTCCTCTGAAATATCTTCTATCATCTTTTTTAAAAACATACAAAATAATTGTTTCACCCTCTGAATTTCTTCCTCTTCTCTAAGTTCTATTGAATATAAAAATGCCAAGAAGGCAGGCAACATAAACCAAAGGGGGAATAAGGAACAGGAGTCCCTGAATAATCATCCTCTATGAAGCTGCCATTTCTATTGAATTTGGCTTTTTTCAATTCTTTTTAGCAATTCCCTTGAATCTATGAAAATTATACCTTTAGTTTAGCAAGGGCTCCTTCCTCATAGGAATGAGAGATTTAACCCTGGATTTAACCAGGACCTTCCAGGAAGCCACCAGTTCTGGACACCTGCACCTTTGGCCTCCTTGAGGACAGAAAATGTCCCAGCACACAGAAGTCCCAGCACCTCATGAGGACACAGAAGAAGGATGTTGGAGGCACTGTATTTAATTCTCTTTGGACCCCAAACTTTTTATCTTTACCTTATCTTTGAAAAAGTCATAATAAATAACATCTATATTCCTGAGGTTTTGTGAAGTAGAAGATGCATATACCATTTAAGACATTCTAGTAAGTTTTTCTGAGTACAAAGAAAGCAAATAATAAACAGGCTTTTTCTCTTCTTAGGGGCCATACTACTACTGTGGGTTGTTCCATGACAACAGAACAAACAGAAGCTATGGCAGAAGCCCTAGGAGTTCCAGGTGTGCTCAGAGACCCATGGAAGACTGCCTGAGGATCCATGGACTGAATTTTCATCATATAATATGACAAAATACAGATTTTTTATTTCTGACATGATTTACAAACTCACTGATATTTTCCCCATTTGGTGAGCCACTGAAAGCAGCAACATTCCTTCCAGATAAGGAAGAATAAGACGTTAATTTCACAGGGTCATTTTTTCGTCTTCTTCGGCTGTGGTCCTTAGCAGCTATGTTTAAAATGCCATAATTTAGTGCATGACCATTCCAGAGTCCTCGAGCACTGGTTGATGTAGTCGATCTAAGATATACTTAGAATAGTGTAGATCTGAATCCTACTTGCTGTCTTGAAATACTGCGGGAAGAACACACAGGGCTCCCTTGTCACGTGAAAACTCAGTGCATTTTCCACTGCAGTTCACTTAAAATGAGATATTTAATTAGGCCACCAAGAATTTTAAAAATATAATCAAAATCACCACGGGTGGTGTGGTGCTTAATTTAAATGCATGCAGATCTATTCTCTTGAATTTTTAAGTCTAAAATCCCGTATCATTTGCTATAGCACTAGGTAGGACAGAAGATCTGTAGAACGTATCCATCTTATATAGCTGTGTTTATACCCATTAAACAAGTCCTCATTTCCCTGTTCCCATCCCCTGGCAGCCACCACTTTGTTTTCTGCTTCTATAAGTTTGACTATTTCAAATATGTCTCATATTAAGTATCCCTAACACCACTACACCCCCCCCACACACACACAAAGGGACACAAGGACATTATTTGGAGGCAAGGATACATTCATGACCTTGACTATGGTGATGGCATCATGGGTGTACACATATGTCCAAACTCATCAAATTGTATACATTAAATATGTGCAGTTTTTTGGTTTATCAATAATGCTTCAATAAATCTGTAAAAAAATTAGTAAAAATATAGAAAGATCCTCCCCTCTAAAAGTTTTTTTTTTTTTAAATACACAGGAGAACTTCCATTTTTTAAATACTTTTTCTGTTTGAAATAATAACATCTCTGTGTACATGAATAAGAAAAATAATGATTCAGTTGTCAAAAAAATCAAAGTAAAAATCACAGAGTTAAAAAAAAATGCATGCATCATGGGAAACTTCTCTGATAAATAAAACAAGAATATTTAAAGATGTGCTTTGCCAGTAAAAGAGATAAATTATGACTGTAATTGAAAAATCTCCAGATGGTGGGAATTTGGCGTGCTATTATTCTTTGAAAGTATGTTCCTAGCTAAGGGAATTGAACCAACTTGCTTAATTCATTAATTAAAATGTACTAATTGATAAAAATGAGGACATAGTTTCTATTTTCTAAAAGTTACAATATGAAATAATTAGCCTCAATTTATCATTCTTCCTCTACTTCCCACCTTCCCTTGTGGGAGTACACGTCTATGTGTGCTTCAGGACTAAAACCTACACAATACCTCTTAGAACAAGTCTGATAAAAGAAAACCAAAGGGCACAGAGGACAGGTAACAAAAGCATGCGAGATTGCAGACCAAACAAAAAGATGACTTAGACACAAGGACAATTGATGATCAAAGAAGGCAAATACAGCCAGCACAAGCCTCTGAATAATAATGCCTACAGAAAAATAATTTGTTTGATGATTATAGAAGTCAATGAAAGGAGTTTGATTATAGAAGTTAATGAAAGGAGTTTGATAAGTGGTAAGCAAAATGTAAGTTGAGTATTGAAATTGTCCCTATTGGTGGGCGAAGGGAACCCCTGTTATGTCCTGGTAGGAGGGTATATTGGTACACTTCTTCTAGATTTAGGATTTGCTTGGGCGATTTTTTTTATTTGAAAAGCTTTAATATACTGGTAGGCATTTTGACGTATGTCTAAGAAAGATTTGTGCAAATTTTCTGTTGCAAGAATGTAAATGATAGTATTTAGACCTTGAATAAATTAAGAGACGATTTAGATGTCTAGCAGAGGAGGACAGATTAAATTTGTCTGTCACAATTATACTGTGGAATACTATGCAACAATATCAACGATCTTGCATAAAAATGCTTTTAACCAGGGAATGCAGTCATTGTATATTGCTAAAAAATTGGCATTGTTTAAAGACTGAGTAAATGACCTAAAACAACAGCTCTGGAGTTGGGTGGCCTATAATAAAAGTTTGTATAAAAACTTACACCTGTGGCACTTATTATGCAAGATGACAAGCTATTCAAATTTCCAATTTCTTTTTCTGTAAAAAGAATAATAATTATACTTCCTACCTCATTGTATTGAGGACCTACTTTTTAAAAAAAGATAATACATTCAATATTCTTAGCATTTTACCTGTGGAGCTAGTGTACATAAATGCTGTTGATAGACAGCATGAATACATCACTTTTAAAATATGTATATGTGTATTGCTATTGCTAAGATATGCATATAGTTACAAACCTCAACTGTTCTTTTTCCTTCTCCTTTTTTTTTTTAAGATTGTATTTATTTATTTGTTTATTTAAAAGAAAGAGCAAAAGAATGGCAGGAGGAGAGGGAGAAGCAGGATCCCACTGAGCAGGGAGCCTCACGTAGGGCTTGACCCCAGGACTCTAGGATCATGATCTGAGCCAAAGGCAGACTCTTAACCAACTGAGCCACCCAAGTGCCCCTCTCTTTGGGGTTAAGTATGGTTTTTTGTGTTTGCTTGTTTATTTGCTCTAACTGCATTCCCTGAATGTTTTACCTGGAAAAGAGTTGAGTCAGGAGTTCTCCTGCAGTAACAAACCACCCTAATATTCCAGCTGCTTAAAACAACAAAGGTTTATTTCTCCCTCTTGTTATAGGTCCTCGGTAGGTCAGCAGAGGTTTCTCCAACCATCCTCATTCAGACACCCAAGCTAATGGATCACCACCGTCGCAAACCCTGCAAATCCCCGTGAGGAGACAAGAGAGATGACAAATCTCTCACTGTCTCTTAAGCCTCTGTTCCTAAGTGATGCACATGAATTTGGCTCACATTGTTTGGACAAAGCCAGACACATACTCAGAAGGAGAACCTCAATTAAAAACTTAAAAATTGTATTCTTAAGTCAAAAAGAACTTAAAACTAATGTGTAGTCAATCATAAGTCATTTCAAGCTTTTGAGCGGAACCTTGGCTTGAAACTTGAGAAAGCTGACCCTTAGCTCCAAAGCCCAGGAGGCAGAAATTAGGATGAACAAATCAAGTAGATGAGAGTCATCACATTAAATAAAAAGATATTTGTAGGCCATAAGGAATAGAAATCAAGGAGCCAAAGGATTAATAGAGTTTAAGAGATTATCTAAATTATCCCCCTGCTTTCAAGACACAATGATCACACTCAGTCATCACCAGCAGAAGCAAGTAATCTAATTTAATTTCTGGTGCACAAAAGCCTTTACCTGGCCCCTGAGGTGGACTACGCTGAAGAACTTCAGTACATTCTACGTGAAGAATTTTTTCCTTGGCCCCAGCTAGCGAACGGCCGCAGATCGCCGGCTTGAGAACCGATGGGCCTTGTAATTGCTTTCCTCACTCATGGAAGCACAGCTGCAGCTGCCACTCATTAATGGCAAAACTAATCCTTTATAAGTTTTCACACTGGCCATTTGCTTTAAAACATCCAATGCCAGTGAGTTTGCAAAGGTAGCTCTGTGAGAAAGAGAGGGTCTCTGGCCACTGGTCCGAGCCGTGGACTAGCTCTCATAAATCCCTGGTCTTCATTCTCAGAATTCTCATATTTTGTTATGGTTCCCTGCAAAATCACTCCACTCATCAATACCTCCATCTCCCTTGAGGAAACTGGAGAAGCTTTTTATTGATCTCTAAAGTACTTTAAAAAGCTTAAATGAATTATAAAAATAATAAAGTTTTCTAATGCTAAACATAATATTCAACACCTTTTTAACAAAATAAATTTTACATATGTGCTATTCCCTAAAAATGGTAACTAATACATTAGAGAATCTCTAGAAGGTAAGAAACAAAGATGTGTTTGTCAGAGTTAGCAAAAATTAAAACCCACCAAAATTAAAACCCACCATAATTTTCTTACCCTAACACCATATTAAAAAATGTAGGGACAAATAAAAAACAACTGGTAATAGAGAGTGATTTTCTATGTTTGAGACATACTTTATAGGCTTTTCTTATTTTTCCATCATAAACTTGTTATTTTTAAACAATGAATGAATGCATAACAGTAATCTGAAGGACACTGACTTTTAACCTTTGTTCCTTTAAAAGCGTGACAGGTTTACTCAAGCTCTCAAATGATGATATTTTATTAATGCAGGTAGAACAGTAGTTTCCATGTGGGGCTGCTGGTGAAAAGGGGTCAAGTCAGAAATAAAATTTATGAAATGAAAACTTTCTTTTACCCATATCCTAACCTTGTACTTATAATCAGTAAGGATACATATCAGAATATGGGAACATCACCTATGGTACAAATAATCCTGGGGACTTTGTTTTCTACGTGAAGAAAACTCTAAGTAATCAAAAAGACAACTGATAACAAATAATGGGAAAGATGGAAGGAAACTGGAACCCTCTTGCATTGCTGGTGGGAATGTAAAATGGTGCCCCCACTTTAAAGACAGTTCAGATGTACCTCAAAAAGCTAGAGTTACCCTATGACCCAGCAACTCCACGTATATGTATATACCCAGGGGAAATTAAAACACACACCCACACAAAAATTTATACATGAATGTTCATAGAACATTATTCATGATGGTCAAGAAGTTTCCAGAAATAATCCAAATGTCTACTAACAGATGAATGGATAAATACATGTGGTATATCCACACAAATGTGTACTATCCAGCCATCAAAAGGAATGAAGTACATGGATAAAGCTTGACAATAGTATGCTAAGTGAAAAAAAGCCAGAAACAAAAAATCACATATTTTATTATTACATTCATATGAAATACTCAGATTAGGGAAATCCATGGGGACAGAAGCATATCAGAGTTTCTAGGGGTTGACGGGAGAGAGGAATGGGGAGTGATTGGTAAGGCGCACAGGATTTCTTTTACTGGTGATGAAAATGCTCTGGGATGAGATAGCGGTGAAAGCTGCATAATTTTATAAATATACTAAAAACCACTTAGTGGCGTACTTAAAAAGAGTGAATTCTGTGGTATTTGAATTATAGCTCAATAAAAAATTTATTTTTCAAAGAGGAAGCTGCAACATAAATTAAATTTCCGATCTAACATTCAGGTAAAAGGAAGTGTTTCTCTTTTTCATCTTTCATGAGGAAAATCTGTAGTAATTTCAATTACCAGGTCCTCCAAAGGCATATTTCATATTAACTTTGCCATTTCCATGTGAGAGGTGAAAATGCATTTCTTATTTTGATAAATTGAAAATAATGGAACCAGCTATCCTTTAGACAAATTCTTCTTTCTCTTCCAATTTGTACTTGATCTGGGACCAAGAGCAGACCCGAGGCTATGTGTCCTGTAGAACAACATAAGCCTACTCAGAGCGGTCTGTTCCCAGGATGCTTTTTCAAAAGCTAACAAGCTCCTCAACGCAATGCTAATGAGTTTCAGAAATGTCAGTGGACAATTAAATGGTCTCATTCAGAAAGTTTTGAGCAGATATCCAAACTTTTTCTTTAAAAAAAGGTATACTCTTAATCCCCTTGATCTACTTCATTCATCGTCCCCATCACCTCCCCTCTGGCAACCACTAGTTTGTTCCCTGTAGGAGTCTGTTCTCTTGTTTGTCTTTTTCTCTTTGTGCATTTGTTTCTTAAACTCCACATATAAGCGAAATCATATGGTATTTATCTTCTTTATCTGACTTATTTCACTTAGCACTATACCCTCCAGAGGCATCCATGTTGTTGCAAATGGCAAGAGCTCATTCTTCTTTATGGCTGAGTAATATTCCATGGTGTATAGACATCTTCTCTGTCCATTCATCTACTGATGAATGCTTAGGCTGCTTTTGTATCTTGGCTATAGCAAATAATGTTGCAGTATACATAGGCATGCATACATCTTTTCAAATTAATGTTTTCATATTCTTTGTGTAAATACACAGTAATGGAATTACTGGATCATGTAATTCCATTTTTAACGTGTTAGATTTTTTAATTAAATTTCCGTTTTCCACAGTGGTTGTACCAATCTGCATTCCTGTCAACAGTACACAAGGGTTACTTTTTTCCACATCCTTGCCTACACTTGTTATTTCTTGTCTTTTTTATTCTAGCCATTCTGCTAGGTGTAAGGTGATACCTCATTGTGGTTTTGATATGCATTTCCCTGGTGATTGAGCATGTTTTCATATGTCTGCTGGCCATCTGCATGTTTTCTTTGAAAAAATATCTATTTGGAAACTCTGTTTTTTAATCAGACTGTAAGGGTTTTTTGGTTTTTGTTGTTGTTGTTGATTTTGGTGTTGAGAGGTATAAGTTCTTTATATATTTTGGTACTAACCCCCGATGGATATAACATTTGCAAATATCTTGTCCCATTCAGTAGGTTGACTTTTTGTTTTGTTTGTTAACTTTGCTGTGCACAACTGTTTTTTGGTTGTTTTTTTTTTAATGTAGCACTGAACTGACCTGAACTAAACAGAAACTAAACAGACCTCAAAGCTGAACTGATAGTATGAGTAAGAGTAAGTGAGAGAGAATGTGTGTGTATATGCATGCGTAAAACAGAGAGGGAGAAAGAGAAAGATTATATTTCTCCATGTACTTTCAGTAATGGAAATGGGATGTATTATTAGTTCTGCAAAGACGAATCTTTCCTTATTGAGGCATCGCAGCTAAGTAAGATAGTATGTGATATTATGTTAAATAAGATATACATGAACTGAATGCACTGGACTCATAGGACAGGAGGTGGTGACAAAGCCTGAGAGCCCTCACTTACCCCTTCCAGAGCAAGGCAGAGCAGAGCTTCCTTGGCACTTCCTGATGCTCTCCTCCGCAGACAGTGGGCAGGAACGTGGGTGCTCACACTTCCTCCCATGCCAGCCTACCTTGCAGTCACATCTTCCGCAATTACACTGCCCATGACCTTCAGAGTGAGAGTGTAAAAGAATATGAAAAAATAGACGATGAAGTCAGAATTAGTTTTCATTTCAACAGTGAGTATCACAAATGAGCCAGGATCTCAACACCATATGAAACCCTAAAGCCAAGGCATCTTTTTCTCAAGTTCTTAAATACCGGATTTACATTGATTGATCATGAGGGGTAAAGAAAAGCAACTGCTCCTGATAAGATAAATGGGTCTGTAGGACTACACACATGAATCCATCAAAATCCAGGTGCATGTGATTGTATTGGTCTGCTGGGGCCTAAATGGGGTATTTGATGGATTTGGTAATTAATTCATGTGGAGAAGAGCCATAGGAAACTGAAAACAATTTGCTGTTGAGACATGTCTTATCTTGTGGAGTCCCCCACACTTTTCATTACGTTTTTTCTACACACTACATGCTTAACCTGGAGACTCTTAGCCTAAAACCAATAACCTCTGTGGCGTTCACATTTCCTGAGGAGCAGTGTAGTATACCCAAAAGAGGAAAGATATTAAACTTCTTTACACATGGTCACAGAGCCTGTAACAAATTGTGATGAGTAGTGACATGGTTTGACAAAAAATGGCATATGTTATCCATCAAATAAATGCGTCCAAATCCTGGTCCTGCTGTGTACGGAGCATAGCTGGTCAAATGTCAACATTTCTGAGACTTAGTTTCTTCATTTTTGAATAAGATAGTAATACATTGTCTGTCCATATTTATCAGGAAGTACATAATGCATCTTAAAATGCTACATAAAAGTGAGCTACTATTATTTTTATTCAAGTCCACCTATGTAAACAAGTAGGAATAGAAAGAAAGGCAAGAAAGCTGAGCTTTTCTTAATTCCTAGTCAACATTTAGATACTCATTATTATAGATGCAGAACACTGTGGATTTCCATAACTCTGCAAAAATGCATGACATTTTTTAATTTTAAGTAGTCTCCATGCCAAACGTGGATCCCAATGTAGGACCCAAACTCACGATTCTGAGATCAAGACCTGAGCTGAGGTCAAGAGTTGGATGTTCAACCGACTAAGCTAACCAGGTGCCCCCAAAAATGCATGAAAAACTTTAAAGGAAGTGAAATTACATTTTCTTGAAGTAAACTGAGTGTGATGTTAATGGGTGAAAATCTTGGTATTTCGTCTTTGGCATCTGATATTAATATAAATCATACAATATGGAAGCTGCTCTTCAGTACAGTTTCAAGTACAGTTTTCAAGTACAATTCGGCTGTTTATAGAAGCCAATGGCTCTGGAGTTCTTGGAGACAAGAGGTCTTTTTCCTAGGTCAGTTAGATCTACAAGGATACTGGACAAAGGACAGAACATGCTCTCATTGGTGAGAGACTAGTTGATAAAAAGAACAGTGAAAAACAGTTATATTGAAAGGGAGGAAGAAAGCTTCATTTTTAAAAGCTGAAAATAGCTGTGAACATCAGAAGAAAATATTCAGTACGCAAGGATGTCAAGCGGTCCCTGACTACCCAGGACACCACCACCACACACTCAGTGTGCGGTCTGGTCCCCAGGCACGGAATGAAGCAGGAGCCTGTGCACAGGGAGAGAACAGTGACCGAGGGGAGAATGCTCTCCACTTCTGTGGATGGAAAACAAGCTTCAGAGCAGCCATTAGTTTCTACCTCAGGTTCATTCCCATGTCAACATTTCAAACACAACTCATGGTGCAATGAAATGAATTCATGAAGACTGTCAGAAGTTATGAAGAAGAGATTTTTAGAGTTAAGATCCTGTCCCATTAATAACAAAAGAAGTCAGAGGATACACGGACACATTTTGGGGTGGGGGGTGAGGGAATGTAGCTGCTCTAGACCTCAAAGGAGAAATCTCTGAAACTCTCTCACCATTATGCTCCAGATTCACTCTCTGTTTTCTATGATACCGTTTTCCTCACTCAGTTTTTAATCTCTACACTTTTCTCCCTAAAGTTGTGCCTTTTTTTCTAACCCTTTCTAAAGTTATGCCTTTTCTAACCCTTCACTGTTTCTGTGCTCTGATAGTCACTGGGGGAAAGGCAGCCAATGCGCTCCTACATCTCTATTTCCTGTACATTTAGGGCAGCATCAAGAACGCTCTCAAGAATGAGACCTATAAGCTGGAGCATCACCTCCAGGCATCGCCAGCTCCAAGCACAGCTGGGCAGAACACATACAATGTGTCCCTCACTTTTGCCACATATGTGATGAGCCCCAGCCTCCCGCGCCTTTCACCTCGGCCTCAGCCTTCACCCATCAAAGTCCCTCGATAATCCCACTAAGTCCATTGTTTAGGCACAGGAATAAATTGATGAGACCGTGTCACTGCTGTGATGGACTGCAGAATGAAAGCTTTTGCCTCTAAATAGGAAACTGTCACAGCAGGAAAATATTATTTAGTTCAGGATGACCACGGGTCCTCCTCAAATCACCTGCTTAGGAGTCTCCTCTACACTCTGCCATCTGAAGTCAACATCAATTGAACAAGTTTGGGCTGAAGAAAGAAGGGCTATTAAATTATGAATGGCCTAAGTCAATCATCTATAATGAATGAAATTCCTGAGAGTCAGCGAATGCATGGCAACCACTTTAAATGATAGTAGGGATATAGAATGTTTCTTAAGGGTTTCATTGTTTTGGGAAAGTAGAAATACCTAAATCAAACATCTCAGTGAGGATCACAGAGAAGCAAATGTCAAAGTAATAAAGAAAGTTTCAGGGTACCTGGGTGGCTCAGTGGGTTAAGCCTCTGCCTTCAGTTCACGTCATGATCTTAGGGTCCTGGGATCGAGCCCTCTTTGCTCAGCAGGGAGCCTCCTTCCCCCTCTCTCTGCCTGCCTCTACGCCTACTTATGCTCTCTCTCTGTCAAATAAATAAATAAAATCTTGGAAAAAAAAAGAAAGTAATAAAGAAAGTTTGAATAATTCTAGCCTAATAGGAAGAAAAAAAGTAGTGTTGACAGCAGTACTGCTGATCTAAATGTTTATTAGAGATTAGTTTAAAACATAAACATAACTTTTACTTTCTAGGTAATGAAGATTATATCCTCCATCTTTCAATAACTCTAATTCATGTGCAGTTCAAGTATATTTTAGAACACTTTAGGATCTCAATTTAAATGAAACTACCTTTTCTATAAAATCCTTTATGATAATTCATCAGTGGAGTTAGGAAATCACTTAAAAATGCATGGTATTGATATCAGATTCTGAAGCTGGTATTAAGGCTTTCAGAGAAAACAGGAAATCATAAAATGAAATTGCAATTTCTCTCCTGGAATTACTAATTTCTTAATTTTAGTATAAAAGTTATGCCAAAGAGGGAAAAAGAGGATCATTTTATAGGAATAAAATGAAGAAGATGAAAATGCTTGATGTTGATATATAAAAAAAGAATTTAGAAATGATAAGATCTGTTTAGCATGAAAATCCTTTTGACTGCCATAATATACTACAGTAAGTCTTTTCCAAACAAAACGGTGAAGATGCACAAAAGCAGAAATTAGGAGTTCTGTATCTTCAGTCTAAATACATCACTAGTATACCTTTCTGGTCCTAATCTCATTTTATCTTTAAAATGACAGAATTATAAAATGTGAATTTTGCCACACTGATATTTCATACTTCCACACTAGTTTGCCAAGTAGATACACAGACAGATAAACAGATAGACAGACAGATAGATAGATATGGCCTCCAGGTGTTAATTCCATTGTTTCTAACAAGTATTCCTTTAAACTCTGTAGGCAGAGGGTCAACAAATACAGAATGTGGTTATCCCTGATAGCAAACATGTAAAGAATGCACATTAGAGAATAGCTTTCAGAAGACCTATGACCTGCATTAAATACACACACACACACACACACACGGAAGAACAACACGATGCCCAGGTGATGGGATCACAGCCCAATCAGTACCACTTGGGCAGGCAGCTGGCACCATGGCTGTGGCCGTGCTGGGCATGCAGGAGCTTTAAAGGCTCTCAGGCCATTATGGGAGAGGGTGATGATACCAAAACCTATTTTTTCTCTGTAATCATTGTGCTCTTTGGAGCAAAGTCATCTCAGAAATATCAATCCGGGACCAACGTAGTTGCATCCATTCCAGATAAATGTTCTTCTGCTGTAGAAGATATTTCTTTCTTTTAAAATGATCAAAACTTCTTGTGAACTGGGATCTGACTTCTACGATCAGCTTCTTACAAAGTAAGATGATGACCATTAATAGGAAAAGTTTGGGGGAATAAATTAGAGCTAACTAGTACTTGTTATTTAAGAAAACAAATCCGTTTGGTTTATTTGCTGATTTTTCTTTCAAGACAATGCAACCTGAATGTACTCAATCATGTCCTTCAGTTTCTTTCCACGATGCTTTGGTAATCCACCATGATGAGTTCACCCACACAATGTGGTCCTATCAAATGATTCCATTTTCTAAATTAATGGAATGCTAAGCCAAGGCTAACCTATTTTCATCATTGTGATAGACAGGCCAGGTTGAAAAATTGAGTTTAAGGTCACACTGCATCATATTTTAGCAGTTACGGGATTTGGGGGAATAGACCAGAGTGTCAACAGCCATCGGGAATAAAAGTTATTTTGGGACCAGGAAGTCAACCCAGTGGAGCAGCTCACAGAACAGCAGTAACAAACAGAGCCGCTGGCACACTTCGGGATGGCTGGTCAAGCCCTGGTTATTGTAGCTACACTCAAATTCTGTTAATAGTAATGTCTCTGAGGTGTTGTGTATGTACGTGTATCTGGGTGTGCACCTGAATTATATCTGTGTATAGATGAAGTGGTTTTTGTTATTGTTTTGTTTTTTGTTGTTTGTTTGTTTTGCATAGGGTGTGTTTTTCCCTGATAAGCCCATGAACACACACACACACACACACACACACACACAATGTGGATGATGAACAACAAATAGGAATGAAAGAAGAAATAAATAAAACTGATTTATTTGGGACCAGGGAGCAGGTTTTAAAATAGTTGTGTCTGGTGTACCCACGATGTAACAGGCACAAAATATTTACATTTTAGCGCGTTATTGATTAGATGAACGGCCTCGGTGGGAATGAATGAAAACGAAGAGAACATCAATTAAAAGTGCAAAGTCAACCAACCCGCCGGGAGATTTCCCTGGGACTCAAATAAGACAAACACCTCAGGATGGCAAGAATGGGAGCGCAAAATAAAGCTGTGTTTCACCTGAGCCTTCTTACATCCCAGCCTTGCATAAGTCACTGGAGAACATTGACATCGCTGGGTTACTCCTGTCTCCTACCACAGAGGCACTAACAGCCTCGACAGTCTGCTGCATGGCATGCTTCCCGGGGTACCGCTCCGAGGGCCAGTGAGGACAATTATGAAGACTAATAGTTCACTGAACAGAATGTCTAGAATTCAACAGATTTGCTGAGAATGAAGATATCCCAGAGATGGGTGCCTGCTTCAGATCATAACGATGTTCAGAGAGGCTTTGTTTTATAAGAATCGGGAACGTCCAGAGGACAGTTCTGCCTTACCAAAATAAAATAAAATTGAAGAAGTTTGTTTGCATCACTTGAAGATTCAATTACATGAGTCCTTGGGTTCTGCATGTGTTTCTAGATGACACTTAATGGCTGCATGAACCCTGTCAAGTTACTTAATTTTTTGAACTTGTTTCCTCTCCTGTTAAAATGCAGGTAATAATGTCTCCCGCTCTGAGTGAGGGTGAACATAAAAGGGAACAAGGGGGGGCACCTGGGTAGCTCAGTGGGTTAAGCCTCTGCCTTCGGCTCAGGTCATGAGGGTCCTGGGATCGAGCCCCATATTGGGCTCTCTGCTCAGAGGGGAGCCTGCTTCCCCCTCTCTCTGCCTGCCCCTCTGCCTACTTGTCATCTCTGTCAAATAAATAAATAAGATCTTTTTAAAAATGGGGGGGGGGGCAAGGGCCGTGAAATGGGCTAAAAGAGTGGGGTCTCTGTTAAAGTGAGTTTCTTCTTCCCTAAATTCCTCCTTTTAAGTGTGGGGGGCAGGCTATGGAGCACTGGCCGCGCTCAGTTCACCTCAACACAGAAATGCTAAGATCACACTTCCAGACTGATGTCTTGTCCCAACCACAGCCTCTTGCCTCATCCCCAACCTAGAGTGGTAACTCTGAGCCCAGATGACACGCAGTAGGAATTGTGAGCTTCCAATAAAAGGACTGAAGTGTCACTGCCCGTCTTCACCCCACGACCTCTCTATTTCACCATGAGACAGAACAGCGCGTGTGACCCTGAATGGTCACTATTATGTAGCTATTCTGAATTTTTCAACCCCACTCCCAAGTCAAGATCATGGGCTTATCAGGGAAAAACACACCCTATGCAAAACAAACAAACAACAAAAAACAAAACAATAACAAAACCCAAAACCAGTAACATCTTATCAGAAAGTCAAAAACATAATTTTTTATATAGCTTGATTATCTCCTTCATTCCCCCACTTAAAATTATTTGGAGTCATGTTTTATCTCACTGACAATCTTAAAATAACATTTTAAAATGACATTTGCTGAATCTTAATATACTTTTAATGACCCACTCTTGGGCTCTATCTTTTCATGTTTAGCCCTGACTCTTCAGACTCACATATTCAATGGACTGGGGGAAAAAAAAAAAAAAGCTTTGGATTGCTCTTGGTCCTTTAGGCTCAATATCTAGAAATAAATTTCCCCGTTTCAGTAAATGGCCCCCAGACAACCAGACTGGAAACCTGTGAGTGTAGCATGCTGCTGCCTAAAACCATCACTAGCTCCCCATTGTCTCTGGAACACGAGTCTGGTTCTGCAGCAGGGTAAAAAGACCTCAAGTTCTGTTTCTCACCCGCTTTAACTTTTGTCTCTGGTGCACTCTGGTGATAACTAAACTGATTCCGAGGCCCCAGCACAGATCACACACTTCTACTCTGTGTGTGTGCACAGATCACACATTTTTACATCCTAGGACGTGCCTCTCATCTCTTTTTACCTGGGAGCCTACCT
The DNA here is from genome assembly GCF_022355385.1 of Mustela nigripes. NCBI lineage: Eukaryota > Metazoa > Chordata > Mammalia > Carnivora > Mustelidae > Mustela > Mustela nigripes. The sequence goes on along the minus strand of NC_081571.1, from coordinate 75,370,630 downwards.
TTCAGGCAGGGTAGGGGCAGGCATGTGAATGGTGATCCAAAAAAATCAGCAGTGCAGGAACCTAAGTCACCACCTCTGTGAAGAGCCTCATCCCACTGAGGAAAATGCCAAAGGAGCCCACGCCCAACATTTTCTACACTGTTTACTTATAATGTTTGTTCGTTGCTTCTCCAGTCCTGATGGGATGTGAACTCCGTGAGAGCAGGGATGGGATCTGTGCTGTTCGCTGTTCAGTCCCCAGATCAATGAATGGCCCGGGAAGCAACAAATCCATGACTCGGCGAATCTCCCATTCCACACTATATTAAAATTTCATGTTTATGTGGCAGTTTTGTCATTGTTGTTTTGTTTTGGTTTTGGCGGGTTTATTTTGTTGTTGTTTGTTTTGTCCTTTTTGCTATCCAGTAAGTTTTTTGAGGGCAGAACCCATGAATTCTTGTATCTTTAGACCCTGATATCTTACATAGTGCCTCCAGCATAGTTGGCTCCTGACGTTTGTCCCAGTAAAGTGAAGTCGAAACAAACATTTTTTCAGTAAAGAGAGAACCTTCTACTTCTTTGGATTCATAGACCTTGTGAACATTGTGATTCTGTCTCTTGGCTGTGAGGTCCTCACCGGTTATGGAACTTCGCTGAGCCTCACTAATCCCATGTGTAGACTGAGAAGAAATAGATTCCCTTCCTCATAGACCTTGACCAAAAAACAAATGCCACAATCTGGAAGGTGCTTAGACGGTATCTGGCACAGAGAGTCACCCAAGAGTTGGCAGTGGTATCATTTCCATTGTGGTGATAATAAAGACCCCTCCTACATAATGAGCAACAGAAAAATCTGGAAAGGGCATCCCCTCAAGAGTAGGGTTCTCACAAAATGTTCAGGAAGTTCTCCTGCACATGCGGGATAATCAGGAGAGGGAAGTTCTTCTCCAGTGGGAGCTTCAGCCGCAGTCTCTCCCCTCCGCAGGACCAGAGAAGCTCCTGCGGCTGCATAATCCTGATTAAATAGGGCAGCTCTTTCATCTCCCTTTGCCAGCTAACCTTCAGGGGACGGTGGAGTTTCCTATCTATTACATACCCATCAAGCAGTCCAGCTTTAAAAAGAGGGATATGCGTAGCTCTCCGTCTCCTGGGTGGTCAAATATAATGGGGCTGAAAAGCCGTAACCAGTTTTTGCTCAACGATGCTTTTTTTAGAGAAATCTGACTGCCTTCTTTTTCCCTCTGAGCCCTGAGAAGGCCTGGCAGGGTGTGTTTTGCCTTAGCACTTAAAACTGCAAGTGCAAATTCCCAGGGTGCCTGGGTGGCTCAGTGGGTTAAAGCCTCTACCTTTGGCTCAGGTCATGATCCCAAATCCTGAGATTGAGCCCCGAATGGGGCTCTCTGCTCAGCAGGGAGCCTGCTTCCTCCTCTCTCTCTGCCTGCTTCTCTACCTACTTGTGATCTCTGTCAAATAAATAAACAAAGTCTTTAAAAACAAAACAAAACTGCAAGTTCCCTCAAGCCGAAGATCCATCCTGTTTCTCTCCTTCGCTGCTGGAACCCACAGCCCCCATGCCATCCAGACCCTGGTGAACAGTATCTGCTCATAAATGCTTATGGAAAAAAATTTTTGAATCCACTTATTGGTATTTAATCCTACACTCATCTACAGAATAATCTTGGGATATAAACTATGCCAAGGAATTAAGGCATGAAAATATCCACGAGAACTGTGTTACACCAAGTTGTGTAATACACGAGCGCAGCTGTTCTCAGGGTCCCCACCCCGGATACTGTCATCTGTCCTCGGTCTGCTGGTTTTGTGAGCTCAGAGCCGAGCAACAGATATCTGGAGGAGGGGGTTCTCCTTGGTGAGGAGTTAGACTAGTTTTAAGAAAGTGAGGCCCTTTCATCTCTGGTCTTTGCTGATGTGTAAATTCTCCAAAGGTTTTCCAAGGTACTCACAGGAGCACTGTGACTATCAAACTCTTTCCAATGCACAGATTCAGTTCATTCATTCATTCATTCATTCTTTCATTCTGAGAGAGAGTGTGTATGAGCATGAGAGGAGGGGCAGAGGGAGAGGAAGAAAGATTCCCAAGCTGGCTCCATACCCAGTTTCAGAACCCGAGGTGGGGCTCAATCTCATGACCCTAAGACCAGAATCTGAGCTGAAACCAAGAGGTTTCAGGATGCCTAACCTACTGAGCCAACCAGGGACCCCACAGACACAGATATTTTACAGTTTCTGTGAGAATCAGTAGGAAGCTTGGAAACAGGAAAATGAGTATGATATATATACTTTTTCTATTTTAACTTTAAAACAGGAATGAGAAGAGCAACATACCTGAACAGAAGTCATCAGAGTATCTGTCATAGACAGCCCTACAGTCCCTTTCGTCACACTCACAGGTGTCCCCGTGAATATCTCCCCAGTCTCCAGTTGGGTCAACATCGTGGCAAGAACACTCACCACACACACAAGTCCCTAGATGGGGGAAAAATGTATATGATTTTAGTGAAGAAAAATCATGAAAGAAAGCATCTGACATAATTGTTTTTTAAAATCTTTTGCTTACTGCGTATTTGGAAAATACATATATTGGAGGAAAAATAAAGCTTTACCAAGGAAAAACACTATCTAAAGCAGACAGGAGAGATTCTTTAATAAGCAGAAATTAGTAGTGGAGTTGTGTGGAGTTGTGGGATGTGTCATTAGGACGGTACTGGTTTCTCTCTAAAATAAAATCAGAACAATGAACATGAGTTAGAGCCCTTGCCCTCAAGAAACTTACCATCTATTTGACAAAAAGAAAGCTAACAAGAGACTGTAGGGTCATGCACCAAAATGTAAAAGTTGGTTCTATCTGAATGTTTAAGACGCATTTCAAAATATCCATGTCTTTATTTTAAAAAGCGAATACATGTGGCTTTCCAAATAGCGTAATAGAGGCGGGAGCCGGGGGTGAGGACAGGTGAGTGCCAAAGTGGGTCCAGCGTGAAATGGAATAAGCCACTTGGGGCAATGCAGGGCTTGCATTCTATCCCCGATGAGCTGCGTCTGCCACAGAGGTTTTTTGGCATTGGAGATGAGCTAACAGGGAAGGTGAGGCAAGTTTGTACACAGGACTGTGTCTCTTTCCTGCCTCGGAAGCAATGATGGCGAAGAGTGCCAGGGGAGACACGGCTGGTACCTTCCGGAGAAAGAAAGGTCGCATGGCAGGGATTCCCCGACTCACTCTCAGGAAGCCCCGAGTCTCACTGCGAACCAGCCTCGCCCAGGCATGCTGTTCTCCTTTCTGTCCTTGGTGGATCTCCAGAGCCGACAGACAGCTCCAGGGAAAGGGGAGGCAGGAGGTGAGACTGAAGAGGGGGGGGCGTGGTGTGTGTCTCTGAAGGACCTCTCCCTCAGAGCCCGCCTGCTGCCCCGCCCAAGCATTTCCACTTTTCTCCTGGCTCCTTACAACACCGAGCTGCTTGCTGCCCACGGCAACGCCGCAGAAGCTGCAGGTGCTAAAGTCACGATGGGGACCACGGACCCTACTGTTCTACTAAAAACGACTCGGGCAGCAACACGTCCTTATAGAGTAAAGGAAAACGTAACATGAATGCGTATGCTCTAGAGTCAGACCGATTCTGCATAAAACAAAAAGAGGACTTTTCTTTCTGATTTTTGTTCTAAGTTCAGGCCTTTTGCTTTCCTATCCCCGCGTACAGGAATGTGGCCCATTTCACTCTTCCATGTCAATGTTTTATGCCAAGTTTTCAAAACATAGAACTGGTTTTCCATGGAAGCATGATCTATCAAGAAGCACCACTCATTTATAGAAATGAAAAAACAGAGTTTTCCAACTTTCTAGATTTTTATGCTTTTTAGACGGAAAAATGGTCACCTATTTATGCCATCGGGTAGGCAAGGAGCAGTCCTGCGTAGCCCTCTTCTACTGGCCAGTACAGCTAATAAGGAAAAAAAATGAAGAGTATTTTCAAGGGGTTTAAAAGGTGTTGAAAACTGATTTGATTTGATATCAATAGTTATCAATCATATCAACAGGTTAAATTACACTGTAGCAATCCTAATATATTCTCAAAGTTCATGTCAGAGGTCAGCCTCAATTTTCTATAGCCGCCTGATGCGTACTTTATATATCTCTTCAATACCATTTTATTCCTGCAGATAAAAGTGAAGCGACTGCAAATCAATTCTGAATGACAACCAAGCCTTTGATTTACTCACTATTAAGACAAGAGAGTTTCTTGAATGCTCTCTAGATAATCAGATGTTCGTGCTGTAGACGGTTCTGTTAGTCAAGAGATGTTTAACGGAAGTGTCTACGAGAATTGTCTTTTAGCTGTCCTGTGCTATTTCTGGGTGGCCGCCAAAGAACTTACTGTCCCTACGTTAACTATTGGTTCAGCGAAACTTGAAGAACTGTAGCAAGTTTCCTTCTGCTCTTTTACTCCATAAAAAAGGAGAGAGAGGAGCTCTTCGGTATAGTAAATGTGGACTTATATCAAAGTCAAACACCATAAAAGACAACCTCCCCCCATACCAAAGGAAATCCAGAGAAGAGGAGTATTAACAATTTAGAGCTTTGCCCGCCCCCCCGGCCCCCTGCGGTCGTTAGTAGCGTGAATGAATGAATGACACACCTCTGTTGCTGCAGATCTTGCCATCTGGAGATGTGCATCTTCGCTTGCTCTCCCAGGGGCTGATATCACACTGGAGTTCACATTTATCTCCATGCCAACCAGCCCCGCAGTAACAGTTTCCACAGTAACACTTTCCATGGCCTTTACCCAAAATGAATTTCAGAGAGTGAGGGGAAAAAAGCAACTTTCAAAAGCAAGATTAACTTCCTACCTCTTCATGATCAGTTTCACCTTTTGAAATAAAATCTACCTGCCGGACTGCCCTCCCTTAAAATAATCAACTTATATATTTGCCCCAAAACACCATTCTTGGGCATAGACCTACATAATTATACCCACAAAGCGAGCCAAAGGGTCCTCTAACTTGTCCTAGCCAGGTAGCTGATTAAAAATGAGAGAAATTTAAAGAAATGACATGAAAGGCTATGAAAGCCTGTCTACTACCTTCCCATCTCAAAGGTACAGCCTCAGAGTCAAAGGTATGTAAGCCTTCGTTCTGAGGGCATTTCTGGAATTGGTCATCCAAGCATTTCATTTGAAACCAACCACTGAGAGACCATGGGTACATATTTGCTCAGAGGCACAGTGTTAATGACTGAACCATTTCTTTTCATCTTTCCATTCAAATGTGTCCCCCAGGCTGCTGTGTTCCACCATGAGGAAAAGAGGTTTTCCATTAAATCAGTGTTTCGTCTTCTTTTAGGCCAGTAAAATATCATGGACCCTTGGCGTCCCAATCACATCCCCCTCCTATTCATCAAGCAGGCAAAATGATAGGGAAGGACTTCCCATCGTTTTATGTTCCGAAGCTACCACACCCCTCTGGGACCTACCTGCCTCTTATGAAACCTTACCCTGCTCTTTTTGTACGGACTTCCAAGCAACACCTAATGAGCTGTCACATCCTCACTTCCTGCACCCCTACTGGGCAATCCTTCTGGCTCCCAGAAGGTGAAAATTCTATGTACCTCAAGTCACTCCATGGCGTATGCCACCCAGCCACCCAGCCATGAATGTGTGTTTGTCCTGGTATAGGTGGTGACCATGAGGGTCAGGCTGGATTTTGCTGAGTCTCTTCTTTCCGTGTCATCGAAACTTGGGTGTTATCAGAGTCTGCCCCTAAAGGCTTTGTTCTTCCCTCTCGCCCCCCCCCCCCCCCCCGCAGCCATAATCTCAGAGGGCCCGTGGGAAAACTGACGAGGAGGCTATTTTTTTTCTCAAGAAAAATATGGCATTTCTGCCTTGTGGCAGGAGTGTCAGTAGGGCCATTTAACTAACACAACAAGGGGAAAATGCAATAGAAATTCTGGTCTCTTACGCTATTCTCATCCATGAGATGAGGAACAGCAGACATACATCAGAGAGACAAAGGGGGAGAGAGAAAGAGAGAGAGGTAGAGTGAAATGTAAGAAAGCGGTAGGGACCTAAGCACACGATGCCACATTTTCTCTCTAAATGAGCTTTAGTTTGGATTTCCATGGAAAACCTCTTATTAACCTAATAGTCACTGATCATTTCTACAACAAATTTTCATTTTAATTTGCTCACGAAGGCAAATGTAAGGGCTATCCGATGATTTCGCCAGTAATAAAATATAAAAGCTACACATTTTCTTTATGAACTCAAAAACATCTCTCCTGTACCCACACAAAATATCACACCCCAGGGCTGTCTCCTCAGGAACTTACACTGGAAAACAGCAAGATGACTGTGTACCAAAAGCTTTTCTAGAAGACAGTTTTTTGGTGTTTTGTTTTGTTTTTTAAGACTTGATTAACTTCTTAAACTACAGTTTGTTTCCTCTGTAATTTTAGGAAATTGATGCAACAAGGTGCTATGTAAGTAAGCATTACCACATTAACAAATAATCCCAAATCTGTATTCTTCCCACCCAAATTCTTTGTATATTTATAAAATTGAACTGAATTAGGCTTTTAGTAAAAATAAATCACTGAGATGTAGGTGAATAAGGAAAGACGAATCACGTAAAACTACATTTATATGTAAATACGAAAAATTAAGCAGATATCCTCACAACCCAAAGGAAAATATTGTTAACAAGCCACATGTAGGTAATTGAGATAAAATACAAGCTTGGGACAATACACACGGCACACAATTAATATCACTCTTTGCTTTGTGTGAGCTGATGAAGCGAGAAAATCTCCTTCTAAATTGTTCCACTGATGGGCCATAGAGTCACCGCTCAACAGATCGGTTTCATGGGAATGACATGCAGAAAGATCTACAATCCCAGCCAAAGTCACCCCCAGAGGGTACTTCCCGGAGTGCCGGAGTCTGTGGTCAGAGACTTTGCACCATGAAATTGCTTCAGCCTCAAACAAATGGGAATGGTTAGTGGCAGGGTTGGGAGCCCAACTGTGCTCACTGTGTTGCTGAAGTTAAATGTTTACATTTACACATGGTGGTGTGCTTCAGGACACGGTGGTCCCAAGCGTGTTCCCTGCCTCTCCTCTGGCCCATCGTAACTGGAAATGAAACACCAGAAGGATACATACATAATATTTATAGGTTAGGATTTACCTAACTCTTCCCATTATTTTGGATGGAGTCCATTAACAGAATTGTCTGAGTGGCATCTAGCTTAGGTCACTGCCTTGAAAAACATAGCTGTTTGTGTCTGTTTTATCTCGGTGGATCGTACAGCAAGGAAAGCAGAGGGAACCAAGCAGACCTAAAATAGGTCAACCTGGATGGCCGCAAGAATTGAAGCTATAATTTGTTTCTGTAAACAGAAGGACAGCTTGTCCCAAGTTAGGGACACTTTCTCTTTGGCTCTCTGGTTCCTCCTGCCCCATTTGTCCCTGATCCTTCCAAGGAAAATTCTCCTCTGAAATCACCCATTCTGCAGGCAGACTATGTAGGATTCCATGCACTGGAATCTTGTCAGAGATACATGGAAGAAGCAATTCCTTATTAAGGGAGAAAGGAAGGCAGCAGTACCGGGCGGAAATGTTTACATTTAAGGAAATTGCAGGAGTCTCGCTGCTCTCTCCTCTCCTCTCCTGGGCTGGCCATGCGCGTACACATACACTCTGGGGACGGGCTCCCAGAGAGGCAAGCAGAAGAGAAGGACACTCTGGGTGACAAGGAGGGGCTCTCCGCATGGAGCTCCAGACTCCAGGGCGTGGATACAAATCTCCACGGGCCGGGTCAAGGGCACAGTGTTTGATGTCCGACAGACAAGTGTCTAAATCCCACTGCGATTGCTGGAATGACCCCTGGTGCATTTCCCAGGGCATGTGAAGAACCTGTTGCCATGCTTGGGACTAGGAAGTGTGGCACATGCAGTAACTGCCTCAACAGAAGACTGGACTGAGTAATAGTGTTAGAAATACCCTCGAAACATAGAAAAGATCATGAAAAATGTTATCGGAGTATGGAGTAGGGCGGGACAGATTCTAGGCTAGTAATCCTTTCGGCCTCCAAAGTCTCCAGTAGAACATGAAACCATTTAAAGGCTTATGATTTATAAAGGGAAATAGAAGGAAATGAACACATGCAATTGAGAGACCGGGAGAAAAGAGACAAAACAAAAGTGGCTTCAGGAAGCAGGGAACATGAACGACGGGTAGGATCACTCTAGACCCACACAGCTGGTCGGTTGCCCTAATGATCTGGCTTTCCCCTGGAACAGTCTGATTTTGCATTTAAAAAGTACTAGTCTACCTTAATGCCTTATACGAGGTGTCTTCCGATAAACATAAATTCAGATTAAATGAGTAAACAATGCAGAAATGTATAGGGTGACAAAAGCACAATAAAATAGGTGAAAATCAAGTACTTTTATTAATCTCTACACAGTTGGCATACCTACCTCCACATATTTCTTCTGTTTCATCATCTATGCATTCTCTATCATCACACTCACAAAATTTACCATAAACGAGGCCATTTCCATCTGGATTATCACACTTACACCTGCCACAGTGACACGTGCCTAAACCATTAAAACAAAGCAAAAAAGTATTTGTTAAATGCATATAAACGATCATTGATGATTTTTAATCTATCTCTTTCAGAGACAGAGAATATTCAAATCAATTTAGTATTCCAATTAGGTAATTCTGCGGGGAGGATCAAATAGATGACAACCTTCTTTCCTAATGATTATAGTCCAGCCATTAAATTTTATGGCACATAGCTATCATGATTGACCTCTGATAGTCTCATGAATGGAAATTTGACCTCCCCAAGTGCAGAGCTATTTTATACATGGCCATCCAATCAACTCATGAGTGACTATCTTGCGATTACACCTGGGTCTGAAGTGAACTAAAGCAGAAAATTCTAAGCTTTGTGAGGGAAGTAGTCTTGCTTATCTTCCTCACCAGTATTTATTCAATGCTTTGCACAATATTTGAGCATACTATTTATATAATAAATATTTGTGGAATTCATTATCAAATGCATAAATGAAAAATTTAGAATCTCCTAATAATTTCACCTCCACAGTGTTAAACTGATCCATGCGTCCTTTTGACAATGGGACCAGAGCAGGTTTTCTCAGGTATAGTGTCCTGAGACCTCCCCAAAACCTCAGGGTGGCTCATAGTGATGTAGAGGCACTGGATTTGCCTGGTCTACCATACTCCACAGACTCTGCCAACTTTGAGGATTTGACTAGAACCCGGAATGATTTCATTGACATTAAAACAGCATTCAAATGACATTGAAAAGTACAATGTCCATTTCAGGAATTCCCTTTTTAATGTTTCTTTTTCCATTTTTAATTGATCATCATAGCAACCAACAGATAAAAACTGAGACTTTACCACTCACCAGATACCATCCCAGACTTTGGAAACACAATGGGAGATCAAGAGGAAGTCAGCCACAATCCTCCTCTCAGAGTTTTATATGAGAAACCCAAAGTGATAAAATAAATGGAGAAGTGCAAAGTGTTGCAGAAGAGCTTAGCAGGGGATTTAACTGAGATCTGGTAGGCAGACACAGAGTCCCTGGGGACATAGCTCCTAAACGAGGTACTGAGAGGAAAGTAAAAATAACGGGCAAAAGAAGCCCACTTCCCGCAAGAGACAACAGCAAAGGCTCTCTGGTAAAAGAGGAAATAAGAAGAAAAAGCCCAAGATGGCTGGAACATTGAAAATGATGTGGAAAGTGGCATGAACTGCAAAAGGCATGTAGAGGTGTAGTTTACTGAAGTCCTACAGCTCACGGTCAAGATTTCCAACTTTAATCCAGGAATAACAAAAGGCCATAGAAGTATTTTCAGCCAGGGAGTCAGGTGATCATGTATGAGTTTTTACTAGATTGTGCTAGTTGTCATTTACAGAATGAAGTGAAATGCACAGCGGATATGAGAATAGCTTATTCCATTTGTCTGCAAGAAAGAAGATAGATGCTGACCAGAGTGACGGCAGTGAGTTAGAAAGAAGTGGAGACACTCAGGGGTGTTTACAGGAGAAAGAACAGAGGACTTGGGGACTGCGTATGAGAGGTGAAGGATTAGGAGTAACGGAAGATGATACTGATGTCGAAACTAAGCTACTGGACATTGGCAATTCTGTGTGCGATGGGCTAGAAAGGGGGTGGATTTGGGACTGTGATGGATTTGTGGCCAAATCCAGGTTTTACTACCAGTAGCTGTACATTTTTGAGGTCATTACGTTCATCTCTAACTCTCAAATTGCTTCTCTGAAAATAGTATCTACCTCACAGGGCTGCTACGAGAGTCCAGTGGTAAATATGTCACCCGACCATCTTTCTGAAAACACTCTTTGTTCAGTAACATCATAGGTTTTCAGAAAACTTTGGGTTCTTCATCTTCTTCCATGAAGATACTAAGTATACGAGTCACGTTCCCAAACATTTCCTCTAGACTCTGTATATTGATGGATCCCACAACGTCCCGTCTTCAAACCCTCTGCCTGATTCTGTTACCCAGGTCATTCCCAATTAGCTATTATCTATAAAGAGTTTTTTCTCTCACAGTCACATAGAAATGGTGATTTTGCAGAATTCGAGCTAATTATTTTTCCACCTTGAGAAAATTCATATGAACTTTACATTTATTAAATTTCCTTTTCTTGTGTGTTTTTTCCTGAAAACTATTTTAATTTATAAAAGCTTATTTCAAATCAAATGCTATAATTCATGGTACTGCCTCATCTCATTTTTTTCTCTAATTATTACCCTTCTTTTCCATTTTCACATTTATTCATGCTGTCTTTCAACCATCCACATATCCATTCACTACATTTTCTTGCTGCCTATTATATTGTTGGCAAAGTACCAGGTGCTATAGGAGATAAGATGAATAAAACTAAAACTAAGTAAATCACAGACTAGGGAGGAAGAGCTTAAATGATCAATATTTTTTAAAAAATATTTTTATTTATTTATTTGACAGAGATCATAAGTAGGCAGAGAGGTAAGTGGAGGTGGGGGGAGCAGGCTCCCCGCGGAGCAAAAAGCCTGATGCGGGGCTCCATCCCAGGACTCTGAGATCATGACCTGAGCCGAAGACAGAGGCTTAACCCACTGAGCCATCCAGGCACCCCAGAAGATCAATAATTTTTACACGTACCTATGAGACCTGATGACATAAAAGCACTTGCAATATATCTGTGACAAATGCTATATAAAAAGTATAAACCTTAGTCTGGCTCTGCAAAGGAGGAAAGGCACAGTAAAGGAGCAAGTTCTTCAGTTGGCACTTGATGAGCGGATACAATCTCAAGAGGTGGAGATGGAGAAACGGCTTGTGATGCTGAGCAAGGAGGCTCAGCTAAGGGGTAAGGATGTGGAATGAAAACAGTGCAGAGTCTGGCTTGGGTTTGGAGAAAAGGGTCAGTTGAAGGCAGAGAGGAAAGGATCAAGAATACTGGCTAAGGACTTCAGAATTTTTCTGCTGGAATACCAGGGCCTCTCACGGTTTCATGGTTTGGAAACAAGGTATAGCATCGGCAGGGCAGAATACGGAGCTGATTTCAGAAAAGACAGGAAAGAACAGCCTCTACCTTCGAATTCAACAACTCATCACTGACACCCTGACAGGCAGACTCACTCCCATCCACACATCTGAACAATTTCTGGCTAATGTGGGACGTTTATAACAGTTCCGAGACTTCCTGTCTCACCCAACAAGTAGAATTCACAACTGAAGCTCCAAGATAAGGCAGATGGAAGCCCAGGCAAAAGTGACAGACTCTGTGTTCATGTTATGGCATACTGCTTCTTCTTGTTAGCTGCCGGTGAGCTCGGTCTCTAGGACGGGTCTTCTGCTTTATACTAGATTATTTTCGCTCTGACTTTTCATTGTGACTAATAAGGTGATCTCTCTAAGGAAGACTTCCCTGTCTTGAACACCACCCATACTCCTTTGCAATGGCACTGAGCCCCACTGCACTGCACCCTTCTAGAGTCAACTTCTGGAACTCCCTTAGTCCCCAGCTCCATCTCATCCTGCGCTGCAGTCTTATGCCCCAGTCCAGCTTCCTCTTCTTCCTGTTCTGCCCCAAGCTGCTTCCAGAAAACCACATCATGATATAAAGGGGGAACAATTAGTAGAGAGAACTTAGAGCCTAATGCAGTTTAGATGGAGGGGGTCATCCGGAACTAGGCTGGTAGAAATAGACATTAAAAGAAGCCATGTGAGAACGAGATTGCTCAAGTCAACTTGAAGGACTTTCGTGAGCAGAAAGTAAGAGAGAAAGGTTAAGTGTTAACACTGTGTAAGAATTTACCTTTTGGTGCAGCAATTTCATGTCTAGTAATTGATCCTGAAAATACACCCCCACGAAATATGAATCTGTACCAGTTCATTCTCTGCATTAACATCTGTAATTTCAAAAATACTGGAAAGTGTCCAACCATAGAAGACTGAGTATTAGGGCACTTGTATAGAGGTGAGTCCTATGCATCTGAAAAAAGAATGAGGAAGATTTCTGTGTACTGATATGGAGTGAATTCCAGGAGATTCTGAGTGGCAAAGGCAGAGTGCAAAAGAGCACATACAGCACACTACCTTTTGTGTAGGGAACAAATGAAAAAAAATGATAACACATAACCTTTATTTAAAATAAACATATACACAGACAAAGCAGAACACCATAAAGTTGGTTACCTACTGGGTATGAGGAAAGCAGGAGGGAAGGTTTAAGGAGAGAATGATGATCTGCTAACGATGCTTTTTTATGTAGTTTTGACTTTTGGAAGCATGCTAATGTTCTACATATTGCAAAATAAAATAAAATAAAATAAAATAAAATCAATAAGGATGCAAAGAAGGGGGAAAAAAGTCTAAAACTGAAAGCAATCTGAAGTAAACAAGCTCAGTTGTACTTCCAACATGTATAATAACTACACTAAAGGGAAACAAAAGGAAAAAAACCCAAGTAACTTAGGAACACACCAATCCTGAGCATGGCTGGGGTGGGGTGGGGGTGGGGAAGGAGGTCAATTGCAAACAAATCCCAACATGTTAAGTAGACTTGTTTCGTATAGTGGTACACATGAAGCCATTCTAAAAACAATTTTAAAGATTTTTATTTATTTATTTTACAGACAGAGATCACAAGTAGGCAGAGAGGCAGGCAGAGAGAGAGGAGTTAGCAGGCTCCCTGTAGAGCAGAGAGCCCCATGCGGGGCTTGATCCCAGGACCCTGGGATCATGACCTGAGCCGAAGGCAGAGGCTTTACCCCACTGAGCCACCCAAGCGCCCCCTAAAAACAATGTTAGGTGTACTCCAGGATTGAGCAAATAAGGGAATATATCCATGTGCTGGGAGCCAGAGTTCTCAGTGTGAAAAATGGGACCTGCAAATATGGTAGGGGAAAGACAGGAGATAATGTTGTGGGGGTGGACTGCAGTTATATGTATTGCTATGAACTCACGATTTCTAAAATATATCTGTGTGTACATCTATGTATGTATGTACGTATGTGCATGGACACATTCAAGTGCGTGTTTACTAGCCTGTCTGTAGAAAGGGCCAAGAAGCAAATTCATCCCAGGAGAAATAAGCATCCCCAGTACTTACACTTTTTATTCTAATACCATTCTTCACCTAAAGGAACCAAGACTCTTTAGAGACATGGTTGATTCCAAAGCTGTGGTGAATCAGGTACAATATGGCTCTGGAATATTTTGTTATGCCAGAAAAGAAAGAATTGCTGAAACAAGATGAAACAAAACAGTGAAGGCATGTCACAAGGACTGAGACGCTAGCTTGAAGGGGCTCCAACTGCCTCATCTGGGACAAGCTGAGCACCAGAGTAATTAAGTGTGGTAATGAGGAATAAACCATTGAAGTAACAGGAACTGTGATCCTAGACTGACAATAAATCACTAAGTAAATGACATATCCAATAACGGGTAGATGAGAGAAGACTCTTACTTGTGGTACAATGTTGAGTACCAACTAGTAAATAGGGAAGAGATGCTGGAGTTCGGAAATCATCATTTTTCAGTCAGTAGTGTGAGTACTGGGTCAGGTGGAAGTCATCAGTGGATGGTAAATCGGGGGTAATTTTTTTTTTATTAATTTTTTATTTTTTATAAACATATATTTTTATCCCCAGAGGTACAGGTCTATGAATCACCAGGTTTACACACTTCACAGCACTCACCAAAGCACATACCCTCCCCAATGTCCATAATCCCACCACCTTCTCCCAAACCCCCTCCCCCCAGCAACCCTCAGTTTGTTTTGTGAGATGAAGAGTCACTTATGGTTTGTCTCCCTCCCAATCCCATCTTGTTTCATTTATTCTTCTCCTACCCACTTAAGCCCCCATGGATGGAACTAGAGCGTGTCATGCTTAGCGAAATAAGTCAAGCAGAGAAAGACAACTATCATATGATCTCCCTGATATGAGGAAGTGGTGATGCAAATCGGGGGTAATTTTGACAAGGATGTGATGCCTTATAATTTCTAAGAGTTTCCAACAGACTGTTCATTCGTTACAAGGACAAAATCAGTAATTACAGGGCTGAGACATCAGACAACACCTTGACCGTGTGATCAAAATTAACCTCACCAGTGAGAGCAGATGGGTATCATGGACTTCCAGATGACACATCCTGAGAACACAGAATCCTCTATCTGGTGATTCAGCTAAGAATGTATGACATGAATCTAATCACGCGAACACATCAGACAAAGCCAAAACAAGTAACATTATATAGATTATTTTTAAAAAAAGGTTGGAGAGAATTTTCTTCAAAATTTTCAATGCTGTAACACCATCGTCTGTGGAAATGGTCCAGATTAAAGGAGGCTAACAAGAGATGACAGCTAAATATAACTCTGCCCTCGACTGATCCTACGGAGGCAGGGAAATGCTGTAAAGGACATTGTTCGGTCAGTGAATGAAACTGGAATATGGGTGGTTGATTATACAAAAGTATTATACTGACTTAAAAAAAGATAGAGGCTCAGGTATCTTAAAACTGTGTTTTCTATCTTATCAAGTATGTTTCATCACGTCCTGAAACAATTCTGTAAATTCCTTCTTTAAAGGATGTTAATGTAGCAAATCATGTGTTTTTTTTTTCACTTAAATGTTGAAACATGTGGATTCCTAAACTAATCCTATTTGTTTATAATGTTTTACTTAAAAAAAAAAACCTAGATTTGATTTGAAAAATAAACAATCTATAAATTGAGCCAAAAAGAACAAAGAAATAAAGCAGAATTCAAGCTTTATTACTGAAAAATGTTTGGAAAGCTTGACATTTTCAAAACAATGAGACTATATGGTAAGCATGCGAGGCTGTGTGTGTGTGTGTGTGTGTATGTGTGTGTATGTAGGGATGAGATTAGGAACTGGAGGTAGAAAAATTCTACAGAGAAGACAGAAAAGACTAAGATGCTGGAGAGAAGCAAGGAGATCAGTTAACACAGTGAATAATCTGACTGTTAAGACCATTATTCATGGTGCTGACCCATCCACTCATAACTTGCTTTGGGTATAGCCTTGATTCCTACTAGCAAAATACTCTTACTGCACTTCATCTATACAGGGCAATTCATTGCAGTCAAAGACTGTGGAAAGAGATAGCTCTGAACCAAGGAGGACTTTACCTACAATGGGACTTCAAGAGGGAAGATAGTCACTACTCTTGTAGTCAAAAACTTGTCTTCAGCATCCAAAACAATGGCTCACACCCAGGGTTTTCCAAAAGAATTACTGGGAAAGCTTTAAAAACCCACTGCAGCCCAAACTACACCCATCAAAACAATTCAATCAAAGCTCCCAGCTTTGGACCTGAGAATTCCCAAATTCCACCAGTCTTTAGAAAAAGTGGACTTTTGAGGTCCCATGTGCCCAAATATGAAAAGAGTACTGAATTTTAGTAACATCAGCTATGCACTAATGAAACCAAAACCAGTTGCTTTGTTTTATATGATCTGGGTAATTAATTTTAACAGCTTTACTATAAATTTCTAAAAAGCAGTTTTCAATGTCTTCTATGAGATGTAAAAATATTTTCACCAAACATAAAATTGTGATTTCACTATATTTTCTCATGAGTTTCACATCCAGTCCATCTAAAGCTTCTATCCAATTAAAAAGTTTTGGTTCTATTTGATGCTAAGGTATAAATTCAAAGCACCCTTGAACTGTAATAGAAAATAATTAAGTCAGCTTATAAAAATCCTTTTTGAAAGATTTAATCCAGCATTCAAAATCATGGCTCACAATTTACATAAAATGTTGTTGGGGTGTTGTTTCCTGTGAATATCCTGCTTGAAGAAGGCATTCGGAACAGCTGGGGAGCATCAAACTTGCCAGTCTCAGCAAGATGACATTTTCCCCCTATTGATTTATCTGCATTTCATTTCAAAAAAATATACTCAAAAGCAGTCTCTCTCAGAGGTTCCACATTTCTCAACGCCTACCTTTTTCCATGAAAAACCAAAATGGCATTATTTAAGAATTTTCATAGGATGGATTTCTTACCTGCGTTAGAGCAGATGACATCTTGAGAATTCTTGCACATCTGGTTACTCTTTTTCTTCGTCAGGTCACAATGAGTTGGGTACTGGCACGCACTCCCAAACCAACCTTCCTGACATTTGCACTTGCCACAGTCACACTTACCATGGCCTGAGAATTCAACAACATCCAGTTAGTCTCGAATTATTTTCCAAAGGAACTCATTACTGTAACTGAAAATCTCAAGGGTGACGTTGGTTCGGGACTGAGCTCTAATAAATTCAAACACATATACATTACAGGGGCTGAGGGGTAATGCTACTGTAGATGGTATAATGTATTTTGTGGATTTTACTTCAATAACCAAAGTTGATAAATCATTCTAAAACCATTAATTAATTTTTAGTAGCAGGAGGATAAAGAATAAACCAGAAGTTTAATTATATACTTGGTCAGAAAATTTAGCACTAAAAAAAAAATCCATCTAGCACCTCCACAGTTAAGACATGAAAGCACAATAAAAATTATTTCCATTTTACTTCATTTTATAACACATAAAACCACCACCTCTGAGTAACAAATCTTACATGAAACTCCACTAAACCAAACATTGACTTAGATTTATTGGAATTTAGAATGTAATAAAGTTTAATGGCTATATTAAATACCATCATGGAATATGATTGGCACAAAAATAATTACATATTTTGTTTCTTAATGAGAAAATTTGGTTCAAGAATCAAAAAGATAAGAGCCATGGTCCTCTACTTCCACAGAAATTTCTTAACATTTATGTTCTCAAATCAACATTGTGCTGTTTTTATTGTTGTGATAACTAACTTTCTTAAGTCTTAGTTGATGAATGTTACCAGTGTTTTTATTGACTACACACAAGTCCTACCAAAATATAATATATGTATAATACTGGGCTCTTGTCTTGATGTAACTTAAAAAGTTCAAAGTTGAGGTCCATATACAAAGAAGCTGGTGCTATCGTCAGCCAGAAATGTTTGTCAGACCCTGTGTTAAGTTAAGCAATATGTCTCCTATAGAAATAAGAATGGAGATAATCTCTGAACCCTTTGACCTTTAACTGAGTTTGGAAAGATGAACAGAGTTTAAATGGGCTGCAGGGAGAGCATTCTTATATTACTCAAAATAATAATGCTATGTCCCAATGCCTGAAGTTCATAGACCTTAGAATGGAACCATTGATCTAGTGCCAATAGTCATTCAGTGTGGCAGCCAAAATCTACATGATGAGGTCCAGATGGTCGGTCAGAATGAATGGCTCAGAGGTGTCCCATTTGGGCCTGTTCAGCAGAGCCTGACTCTGTGATTGGCTGTGACTTTAAAACTCCTCTGAATATTGCCCAGTCCAAGTAAATGTTTCTATTCCTGTTGCATTTTTCAAATTAATTATTCTATTTTGAAAACAAAACCTTGCATGCACCCTAACTGTAATTCATTTTATCCAGTGCACATTACTGTCAAATTGATTGTATCATTTTGCATTCTTGTCTGGCCTTACATGATATTGTCAGTCTCAGCCAACTTGGTATCATTTACCAGCGTAAGTGATCTCTTCTGCCAACCATCCAGTCTATTTATGAAAGTATTAAGCCAAATTCTTTAGGTAGCTAAGTCTCTTTTTGCAAAGAAATATCTTGGTAACTATAATTCTCTTTGATAATATTAACATCCTAGGTTGAACGACATGGATTGCCACTATCATCAGTTTAATATCAGCTATTGCCATATGGTCCATCCCAATAAAATGTAGCTTCATATCCATAACAAAGAAAATAGGAGTGATTTAGAAGAGAATGAAATGCAGTAGTACTGATTTGCTGAATCTACAATAAAAGAACACTCACTTTTTTTATATTGGATGGGACAATCTCAGACCCTGACCGAAGTGATACATGATGGAAATGGGTAATGGTGGGGAGACCAAAGGTAACAGATTTTTTTTACAGGGAGAGGGGTAAATTTTAGAAATAGGAGGGAAATTAAAAAATATGCAGAGTTGAGAGAGAGACTCCTCCATCTCAGACTGACCCAAGGAAGCATTAGTAGAAGTAATATTCTCAGGTGCTCACACACCAAAGTTAGCTCATGGAGGCCCAAGTTCAGAAACCCCTCCCATAAAAGGTGCTGTGGTAAACATGGGAAAGAGAACCATTATATTCTTCTTTTAGTGGATTATGATATAAATCAGCACACGGAAGCTTCTTCATGTCCTGCTGTGAAAAAATGATTTAGCTTTTGCTCAGAATATACAGTATTTCTTACTAGGGAATCTCTTTCATAACCTATGTGAATTTCCTAAACCACACTTAGACCAACACTGTATTAGATAATGTACTTTCAGCTTCTCATTTAGCATCTCCTCAGAGGTGAAGATGACAGCCAGTGTAGGACAGGGTCTGCCTTTCTATTGTTTCTAAACTTTATACCCTATGAAGGCCTCCTTGGCTCACTTTTGCCCATTTAGGAAAGTGAACAGAAATCAATTTTTTAATGTCAAGAATTATTAAGTAATACCCTGTACAACCTAATTTGTAGGGAAATATATAATTTTTTTAAGACAGAAAATAATCTTCAGACTATTTTTTACTCTTTCTCTACAGTCATTAATTTCTTGAGCAGAGCTCAGGGAATTAGGTTCCTACATTATTGTACTTACATTATGTAGCTCATCTCCATTGTAGTGTCACAAATATGGCTTCAAAAAAACATTCCATTTTTCAAATAATTTGCCCGTTGGGAATAGACGGCTCAAGAGAACGAAAGCAGAATGCCTGAATCATGAGGCCCAGAAGAGAGCTCTGATTGCCCAAGGTTGAAAGGTGGTCTTTGCTGGCTACATGAAATCCTAACCAGCAATGCATTCCCATTCCTGCCTGTCACCATTCATCTCTCCAGTTCAGATTCTTCTCAAATAACTCAATTTCCACACTTAAAAAATGTAGGCTTAAAATGAACAATCCAACATGCTTCGCAATAAACATGTTGACCTTCAAATAAATTCCCAAGGAGTCAGGAGAAAACACACACAAAACAAGCATGTCAGGAAAATGCCAAAACAATTCCTACCGAAGTAATAAGGAAGAAAAAGTAAATGGCTATTCTTGTTGCTTGCAGGATGGTCAGTGGTGTAGCCCAGTCACTAGAAAGGGAAGACAGACCATGGTGGAGGGTAAAATCTAGTAGTTCCTCTCCTGTTCAAGGAAGAATGTGGAGGCCTGGCAGCTTTCCCTAGGGCTTCACAGAGGGGAGCTAAGCCTTGCCTTTATCTCCAATGATAAAGGCGAGGCATCCCAGCAAAGGCATAATAAACTCCGTTTTGTGATTCTTTAAAGCCATCAGTGGCTCCCCCATTACTTCTGGATCACTTTTACCTTAGGAACGCAAAAACACTAATTTACTCCAGAGGCAGTGGTGATGAATTTATTAGTGCACAGTGGAGAAGCTACTGCTTTTTATTTTTAAATTAAAACAAACTGTGAACAAATGGGAATACCTGACCAGTATTGAAGAACTTTTTTTAAAAAGTCAATTAGCCATTTGTATAAACTAGCAAAAAATAACAGTAGTTTTCTTTTCCAAATAAGAAAAAAACTAATAAAGATAAGGGGAGAGCACTGAACTCCCCTCCAAGTCTACTGATATTCTGGATAAAAATAAACTGCCAAAACTAATGTGCCCATCAGATTAGCTTTACATCTATGGTTTCAAGTCTTCAAAGGCTAAAAAATAAGATAGACAGTAGATGCACAGGTGGCAGATACTAGGTATAAGACAGAAGGATAAAGAAGATGTGGTATATGCATACAATGAAGTGCTAGTCACCAGAAAGAAGGAAATCCTGCTGTCTGGGACACAAGGATGGCTCTTGAAGGCATTATGCTAAAGTCGAAAGAGAAAGACAAGCACTGTATGATTTTACTTATATGTAGGAATAATAAAAACAAGAACAAAAAAAATTAAACCAACAAAAAGACTCCAAGCACATAAAGAAAGAGAACTGTTTGTGGTTTCCCGAGGCAGGGGGTCAGGGAGGGGAGTCAGAAGAAGGTGCTCAAAAGGTACAAACTTTCAGTTAGAAGAAGTACTTGGCATGTAATGCACAACATGAGGACTATGGTTGACACTGCCGTAGGGTATATGTGAAAATTGTTAAGAGAATGAATCCTAAGAGTCCTCATCACAAGGAAAACCAAACAAACAATGTTTTTGTACCTATATGAGATGATGGATGTTATCTAAATTTACTGTGGTCATCATTTCCCAATGGATGTAAGTCAAACCATCATGCGCCAAACTTACACAGTGTTGCATGTCAATTATATCACAACAAAACTTGAAAAATCTCGATTATTAATTATTATTTCATGAATACTGACCATAATTTTTCATTTGTGTTTTAACATTTGGATGTTTAAAAATGGTTCTGCAGTTGGTACAGCCTCTTTGGAGAACAGTGTGGAGATTCCTCAAGAAATTAAAAATAGAACTTCCCTATGCCCCTGCCATTGCACTCTTGGGTATTTACCCCAAAGATACAGATGTAGTGAAAAGAAGGGCCATCTGTACCCCAATGTTTATAGCAGCAATGGCCACGGTCGCCAAACTATGGAAAGAACAAAGATGCCCTTCAACGGATGAATGGATAAGGAAGATATGGTCCATATACGGAGTATTATGGCTCCATCAGAAAGGATGAATACCCAACTTTTGTAGCAACATGGATGGGACTGGAAGAGATTATGCTGAATGAAATAAGTCAAGCAGAGAGAGTCAATTATCATGTGGTTTCACTTATTTGTGGAGCATAACAAATAGCATGGAGGACATGGGGAGTTAGAGAGGAGAAGGGAGTTGGGGGAAATTGGAAGGGGAGGTGAATCATGAGAGACTATGGACTCTGAAAAACAATCTGAGGGGTTTGAAGTGGCGGGGGGGTGGGAGGTTGGGGTACCAGGTGGTGGGTATTATACAGGGCACGGACTGCATGGAGCACTGGGTGTGGTGAAAAAATAATGAAAAAAAAAAAAAAAAAGGTTCTTTCTGGGAGCCAAGTAAGCTAGGGGAAAAGCATTCTAGAGCCTCATGGTAACCTTGAAACAGATTTTTTAATTTGAGCACTCGGTTGACCCTGCCTGCATTGTGTCCTATTTTCCAGTGCATTCAAACAAGCTCAGTTAATAAAAGACACACTCAAGTTTTCTCCACTTGTGAGTCATTGTATATCCCCCCACCCTCTCTATATATAAAGAAACAAAAGAACTAACTATGACACCTAGAATTCTAAGAAAAGATTGTGAAAGGATCCCTTATCTCAATTAGCAGTAGAAACTTGATTATTTTTAAGAAAGGGCACCAGTCCCTGGCTTGCTTCTCAGGCTAACAAAAAAATGACTTCTCAGATATTTCTTCTTCCCATTCCTGAGAACATTATGATGTGAATAATAGAAGAATTCTATGTAGAAGAGAGATTTGCCCTAGAAAATAAAAGGTCTGGGCTCTAATAATTGCCTGGACACTAGTCAGCCACGTGACCTTGATCAGAAAATTAGAAGAAAGGGACACAAGTAATTACTGCCTTCCAGATACCACGGTAAGTGCTTTATACAGGTTAGTCGGCTTTATTTCTAGAAGGAGCCAGTGAGACAAATTTTTGTTTCCCAGTTTTACAAATAAGAGGACTAAAGTGTAATTAGCTTGCTCAAGGTCACATAGTTTATAAGTTGAAAAGCTGTGTTTTCTCCATGATAGCCATTCTGTTTAGTTGCAATGCCACAGACTGGACCCTTTCTGTTCTAGGAAAGATGGTGTCAGTAAAAGCCACAAATTGGTGGCATAGACAGCAGCACTGGTCTACTTTTTGCTGTTTCCTTTTGGAATTCACATGCCCCGAACTGGATTATTGGTAATCCTTGGTGAAAACACTCAACAGTAAAATTATCAGACTTTACTATTTCAAATTAATGCTAACATTGGTAGATACCCAACTTTTGTAGCAACATGGATGGGACTGGAAGAGATTATGCTGAATGAAATAAGTCAAGCAGAGAGAGTCAATTATCATATGGTTTCACTTATCTGTGGAGCATAACAAATAGCATGGAGGACATGGGGAGATGAAGAGGAGAAGGGAGTTGAGGGAAATTGGAAGGGGAGGTGAACCATGAGAGACTGTGGACTCTGAAAAACAACCTGAGGGTTTTGAAGGGGCAGGGGGTGGGAGGTTGGGGGAACCAGGTGGTGGGTATTAGGGAGGGCACGGATTGCATGGAGCACTGGGTGTGGTGCAAAAATAATGAATACAGTTATATTGAAAATAAATAAAAAGTAAATAAATAAATTAATTAAAAAAATAAAAAACCCGTACTTTGGCCTGAATTATTTTCTTTTCCTCATAACAAAGCAGAGTACTTTCTTCAAGTGGGTCACTCAGCATATGAAAACAAATCTTGTTTGCTACTGAAAACAATCATGACACAGAATTCTATTTGTTATAAAGCACCCATTAAAATATGATAAATTATCCTGATATGTATATTTTTAATGTGAATTTTGGGTAAGTACTGATAAAATCAGAAGACTCACAATGAGAAATCTGGTAATGTGAGACTGAGAGACGAAATATAAATTATAGCAAAGCATGACATTGTATTTTGGTTGAGCCTTACACCTTAAGTTTCCTAAATTCAAAGAAAAAGCTATATAAATTATTTCAAATTCACACACACACACACACACACACACACACCCAAGTTTGGGGATTCAGGAATCCTCATTGTTAGTACAGATTCTATCACAGCTGGCCTTGTGACCTTCAGCCAATTAATCCTTGCATTTGTCTGGCCTGGTTCTCTTTGTTTTTGGTCTGGTAAGTCAAAAGTATGTGAACTCAGTATTCCTCAAGGGAGGCAGGGTATGTCTCTTCTACGACACTTGAGTGGAAGTGTCTTCCCTGCCCGTTCCATCTATACCACCCAGGAAGCTGCTGTCCTTCCCTGCCTGCTCCTCCATGGCCGTAAGAACATGTGTTGCATTTCTCAGGTGTCTGGAGAGGGAAAGACAGAGGGAAAAGGCCTCCGGACAAGATGAGGGACGTTCTCTGTTCCCTTTCCCTCCTTCTAGCACCCACCTCTAACATCCTATTTATCCAAAATCTTTATAGAGATTCTTTACTCTCTTCTGGAATAAAAAATAAGTAATAATAATAATAATAATGGCCTCACTTCCCTTAGTTTCTGCCTTGGTCTTTTGTCCCCTGTCGGGGTCTTTTTTTTTTTTTTTTTAAGATTTTATTTATTTATTTGACAGACAGAGATCACAAGTAGGCAGAGAGAGAGAGAGAGGAGGAGGAAGCAGGCTCCCTGCTGAGCAGAGCCCGATGTGGGGCCCGATTCCAAGACCCTGGGATCATGACCCGAGCTGAAGGCAGAGGCTTTAACCCACTAAGCCACCCAGGTACCCCCTCTTTTTCTTTTTTAAAGATTTTTTTTAAAATATGGAATGCTTCATGAATGTGCATGTCATCCTTGTGCAAGGGCCATGCCAATCTTCTCTGTAGCGTTCCAATTTTAATATATGTGCAGCCAAAGTGAGCACTCCTGTTGGGGTCTTTTATTCAGAAGTGTCTCTTAGGATCAATTATACCAAATGACAGAAGGCACTCAGGCCTTAGAAACTTAACATCCACCAATATCTCTTAGTCAATTGAAATGAACTGAATCACCTCAGAATGTTGTGACCAGAACAGGAGACCTGAGACCAGTGAAATCTCTTCAGCTTTACTGAAGAAGTAAAGAAGTTCCACACTCACCATTGCCTCCTTGCCCAGTACATAAATACGTGTGCCCAGAAATCTGGTCAGTGGAGAGACATGTATATGTATGTGTATGTGCTTATTGATACATATATGTGTTCATGTGTGTACATAAGTACATATATGAGACTTAGAAAGACTCTGAATTTTCTCTTTTAATATGGAAGCACTGGATGATGAGACTGTATTCGGCATCCCTCACAATATTGAGATTTTTTTCCCCAAATGTTTTGTATATGTATTTTTAATGAAAATCAATAATATTCTTCATCTGTTAATGTTAGGTTTCTTCATCTCAAGTTCTAATGATTGTCTATAGAGTAAACTCTACATGTGCCCTTATTCTCACAGCCATTAAGGAACTGTGCATCTCCCCCATGAGAAAGGGTAACACAGGGCCCTAGAGCACACGTATATGGGTAAATTCAATTTTTTGAGATGTGTTCAAGAGTTTTGAGACAATAGTTTTAAGCAATGGGTTTGAAAAAATAGAAGAAAGATTTTATTTCTTAAGCTAGATCATGGAAACATCCTATCAATTTTATCTTCTACACTTTAGGTAGTATTTCACTCAAAACTCTAAAAAAGAAAAAAATTATCTGTTAGAAGCAATACTCTTATAAGTGATAATGTTAAAGAACATTGTTTTGACCTTGAGGGGCATTCAGGAGATGTGAGAATCCTGACTCATATTCATAAAACACAGGGCCAAGGAGACAGAGTCACCTTTACAGCCTGAGGGTCTAGAAGAGCCAGGTAGACCATGCTTGGTTATCTGAATGGGAGGACACTATCATTGGAGGGCTATATGCTGAGCCAGGGTGGGAGGTGCAGAGTAGAGGTATGAAAGGGTCTCCAGGAAAGGCCCTATCTCTGTCCCTGCCCCCTCCACTGGGAGTGAAGTATGGGACACAGAGAAACAGAGTAGAGGTCCCACTGCACAACCCTGGAGAAGCCTTGTACATTTTTCTCTAGACCAGCTTGGAACAGCTTCAGCAGAACAGAAATGTCTGTGAAAGCTGCAAGTACCTAACACAGGCCACCAATTGTCCTGCTGACCCAGCTTGGGGCAGGATGGCAATCACAATTTTGGGGAGAAGGAAGGTTACTACCTAATAAGTGCTTGTGATAAAAATGAGTAGATGGAATTACAAAACTGCCAACCAGAGATCAAATGGGAAGCACAGATGTAGTAAATGGCAGACGAGACAGAAGCCAGCAACCACAGAACAGAACATGAGTGGGGATAAGAAGGCAGAGGTGGTGCCCTGGGGGCCGTGAGCAGTTGACCCCCAAAGATCCTCTATCTCCACTCCAAGGAAACCCCAAATAAATGAGCATGCCCAGAATCAAATTAAATAAGGTTTCTATCTTTGGTAGCATGGGAGCTATTACAGGTTGAATAGTATCTCTCCCCACCTCCAACAAATTCACACATGGAAATCCTAACCCTAGTGTACCTCAGAATGTGGTCTTATTTGGATACAAAGTCATTGCTGATGTAATTAGTTAAGATGCCCTCCTACTGGAGTAGGGTGGGTCCTTAACTTAATGGGACTAGTGTTCTTATAAAAATGGGCAATCTGGCCACAGAGAACACCACATGAAGATGAAGACAGAGATTAAGACCGGGATGAAGCTTCTATAAGCCGAGGATCATCAAAGATGGCCGACAAAGCTCTGGAAGCCCAAGAGAGAGGGATAAAACAGATTCCCCTTCATAACATAACTCTGCTGATACCTTGATCTGAGACTTCTAGCCCCAGAGCAGGGGGACAAAAAAATGCCTGTAGCCTAAACCATCCAGTTTGTGGTACTTGGTTATGACAGTCCTAACAGAGTAATACAGAAGTTCAAGGTATTGTTAGAAGAATGATGGAAAAATAAAGGTTTACCATTCTACATGTCTGGGTTTATTGTTTTAAAAGGTAATTGCCACCCACTGACCTATTCAGCACATTTTAATCCATATACCTCAGAGATGTCTCCATCAATAATGGCTGGCATTTACCTGAGTGTTGTACCTACTGTACCCAGGACCAACCTAAAGGTTAAAGAAGGCAAAAACCTCTGAACAGAAGTATATAATTCTCTTTGCCTATGTCTAAAATCAATAGGAAAAAAATCAGTAGAAATTCCCCACCTAGTGAAACACACTGCTTAGGCAATTACTGAGAAACAGGCCAAATGACTCTTCATGGCTTAGCTCTCTAATCATTCTAATCCATTCCCCAAACCTGTTTTCTAGACAATAAAATCACTTCCTTCACCTGAAAAGAATACCACACATCTCTGTTAGCTCTACTGCATTACTAAATTCCTATGGACTGTGCAAATCCTCCCCTAAACAAAGCTTCCAAACTATGACCAAGAAGTAGACTTTAGAAAAAGTCTGAACTTTTATAAAGAGTTTTTGTAAAGTCCACTTTTTATAAAACCTGTCTTTTTTTAATAAAGAACTCTTTTATTGCTCCTTAAATAAGTCTGTGCAAGGGCTCAGTGAAGGATTATCTACGATCACCTCATAATCTCCAAACGTTATGATCAAGTAATTCTTTGGAATGTTATTTTCTCCTCATCCAACTAAAGGGGAGCAGATGGCAACAATTTATTTTTTTATTTCCTTCTCAGTTCAAAAATTAACATTTATATGTTCAGTTAACTTTACTGTAAATCCACTAATTGCAATGATTTCCTTTTCTATTAACTCAGTAACTCCCCAGGGTACCTCTGTTCTAAGCTGTTATAAAGTAGGTAGTTAATAAAAGTTGTTGACAATTTGGTTGACTTAATTGGAAAAAAAAAAAAAGCAAAATCATTCTCTTGTAAGCAGAGACATTAAATCATGCACTGTCTACAATATAAAGATCAGTCACCAGGAAAATATATATCAGTAGTTGGCATGGAGACCAAATTGAACTCATTACCATTTATTTTTAAAACTCTTCAGTAACTCATGAAGCATTTTATAAAATTTGAAAAGCATTTCATGGACAAGGTAAGAAATACTTTAAAATGAGCTGTCACTTCAAAGTTCCTAAAAAAAAAAAAAAAAAACTTTAAAAACCTAGATCAGTAGACAAAAAAATTAAATGGGATATAAAGCCATAGGGTAAGCATTTTTTGGGGAGGGGAAGGATATAATACTCTGTAACTCTGTTGGGATATCCCTACCTCATTTCTTAAGGAGTAAAAACTGGACACAGCTCATTTGACAAAGAGAGCTCATCTAGAAACCATGGATATTGTAGAGGAGGGGCAAATTGTACTGAGGTGTGCACTGAGGTGCTCAAAAGGGAAGGAAAGATTGCTGTGACAGCCATTTCACGCAGATGTTTCGAAACCATTTAAAGCTAAGCCATCCAGAGAAGTAGAAAAGAGCATGGAAACAGTGGGGA
The DNA here is from genome assembly GCF_022355385.1 of Mustela nigripes. Classification (NCBI taxonomy): domain Eukaryota; kingdom Metazoa; phylum Chordata; class Mammalia; order Carnivora; family Mustelidae; genus Mustela; species Mustela nigripes. The sequence continues at coordinate 75,342,830 of NC_081571.1, read as the reverse complement.
CCATTGTTCCAAAGAAAAGGAATATCTTCACGTGAAGATATGATTAAATTCAAAGCTGACCCACCCCAGTCCAAAATGCCTTCCCTGTTCTTAACTCATGAGCCATGGCATTCCCCATTCTGAAAGTCTGCAGTCATTATAATTCATGATAGATAAGCTTCACCTATTGTTAAATTTATAAAGTATTCCATTTTTTATTTGACACAGAGAGAGAGAGAGAGAGCAAGTGCACAAGCAGGAAAAGTAGCAGAGGGAGCTGAACAGGGAGCGCACCAGGGGCTTAATCCCAGAACCTCATGACCTGAGTCAGACAGAAGCTTAACGGAATGAGACACTTAGGCGCCCCCAAAGTATCTCATTTTTAATCATTCTAGATGATGTATATTGTCTTCCTTTTGGCATGGGCATACAGATATTTACTTTGGAAAATACCTTTACCAAAATATTCTGTGGTGCATAATAACAAATATACCGTAAACTCTTAAGTGAAAAATCACTTTAATTCATATTATCCCATTTTATTATCAAAATAGCACAAAAAGAAAGAAAACAAGTATTACCATCCTCACTTAGAGAAGAGGAAATTCTTGGTTAATGTCTGTAAATAATTCCTCCAAATTTTTAACAAGCTCTCAAGGTCCCCACTTACCTGGGTTACCCTCAAACTCAGGTGCACGAGTGAAACCCCTAGACTTCCTGTTCTCCTCCGACCCCACATTCATCAGCTTCACGTTCTCTCCAGCCCCTCTCCAGAGGCCACATCAAGGTCCGATCCTTTTCAAGGAGCCTTGATTTCTTTGCCTTCTGGTTCTCTGGAGCCCTACTTCCTTCGCTACTTTATTTCAAGCTCAGCTTCTGTAATTAGCACCTTCCCTTTATACCGTAAAATTGAACATGACTCTCCTTTACACCATGTAATCAATACAGCTTCTCTGAAACACATGTCCCTAATTTTAATCTCTATTCCAGTCCCTTCTCCCTTTCTTATTCCAATCTCCAAAAGGGTAGTTTTCTCTCCCAGACTCACTGTCTTGCACATTCAGATTTCAGTTCAGTCCCACCACTCTACGGATGTTTTTCTGAGATGACTACTAACCTTTTTATTACTTAATTCAATCAACATTTAGGTCTTTATCTTATCTGTTGCTTCTCTATCCTTTGATCTCTTCTCCCCACCCCCATGTCTTGTCCTTCTCTGCCTTCTCTTCCACCTCCCTATGCCCACAGATACAACATTAGTAAAATCCATATTCCCCAATGCATCTGACAAAAGATAAGGCAAAAAGGAGGAATAAAGAACAATGGCGCATTTATTCAGAAGAGAGTTAATTAACCCTGATAGTCTTTACATTACTGAATCAAACTAAGTTTCAAGCAGGCTTGAACTATGTTTTATTATTTTATTTTATTTTTTTCCCTGTCATTCAGGGAGCAGTTGGAAAACAGGAGGAAGGCTCACGAAGAATATTAGAGAAAAGTGAAAAGGAATTATAAGCAATATTTCTTTTGCATATCTAAATATCCAAGATTCAAGATAAATAATGTAAAGTTGAATCCTGCTACATATACATACCAGTTTTCTTAAAATGAGTAATATAACATTTACGTTGTTCTGAGTTTTAATTATTTTTACACCTAAAATCTTGGAGAACTTTTATCAAGAACTGTGAAGTAGGGCTGAGATTGTATTTATCCTATTTGAAACTAACCAACTAGCCTGCTACAACTTCACGTATTCTCGACTCATGTCATGGAGACATGAGACTTGTGGGTCGGAGTCAAAGAACTCTCTTACTCACATTAATAGCAGTACCTGAAATATCAGTTTGAATCACTTACTAAATCCCAGTTCCCACAGAACAACACAATGAGGGCCAATGAGGGCCAGATGATGCTGGTACATACAATAGAGTGTGTTAGAAGAGAGGAAGACCAGAGAGATGCATCCTGACTCTTTCATAATGGGTAGTAAGCATACTTGAACTTGCCCCTCAAGGAGACATTATTTTATTATACTAATCTATAAATAGTTCTCTTTGCTCCCAAAGGAGACATGTCTATCTTCCAAGACTGCTCTCTGTACAAATACCCATGAAAAGATAATTTGGAATAAAAGCACTCAATACCCCTGTAAATAAAAAAAACACAGAAATAGAAGAGATGCATGGAGAATTATCTCCCAGAAACTATTGACATTAGTATCAATAGGTCAGTATTAGTATCTTAGCCCATATATACCTACCTTATTCTTTCTAACAGGTGCATAACATTCCTTTGTATATAGCCACAATAATTTAGCTATTCTTTATTGGTGAGCATGCAGCTGTTTTTATATAAACAATGTTGTCATAAGTATTCTTCCTTATATATGTATGTAAATATTCTTACATACATATTCTTACATAAGTATGTAAGTATTCATATATCATAAGTATTTTTCCTTACATATGCATCTTTGTGCAAAAGTATGAATAGATCAGTAGGATAAATTATTAAGTGGAGTTTACAGATGAAAGACTATTGCATATCACTGAAATGTTAATGTATATAGACATATTTGTCTCAAAACATTATTAAATACATTCTCATTAACAATGCATGAGGCTAGGGGCTCCTGGGTGGCTCAGTTGTTAAGCGTCTACCTTTGGCTCAGGTCATGGTCCCAGGGTCCTGGGATCGAGTCCTGCATCAGGCTCCCTGCTTGGCGGGGAGCCTACTTCTCCCTCTCCTGCTTTCCCTGCTTGTGTTCCCTCTCTCGCTGTGCCTCTGTCAAATAAATAAATAGGGTCTTAAAAAAAAAATGTGTAAGGATACCCTTGCCAACATATAACAGAATATTATCAAATAACCCGTGTCAATCAGAGTATTCAAAATTATAGTAGATATTTTTTATGACATCTGTCAACTGCAGATGAGTTCAATTTCTTTTGATTGGTTTACAAATAATTTTTTATAAACAAAATCTTTTTATTTTGGAGAGAGGGACTAAACACACTAAGTTTAAAGGTTAATTTAGGATAAGTTCACAGATACACACTAATGCATAATATAAACAGAATGTCAATTTCAACTAATTAACTATTATATTTCTCTTACTACTTACCAGCATAAATTTTTTTTCAGGTGGTTATTTGGTCTTGTTTTGTTTTAAACATATATGATCTGAAATTAATGATGGTAAAGGAAAAATAATTGTTTTTTCTTACATTTAGTTATTTTTTTCATCAAGGCTTTAAAATCTGTATCACGGAGATTATTTTGTTTTACACTATAAGATCCTTTTGTGTACATCTAAAGAAATGTTAAAGGGAGAACTTACCTGCTTCAGTTATATTTAATATGGAATGAACAAAAAAAGAACACAAATTAAGCTTTTACTTTAAAAAAGAAGTTGTAAAATAAAAATTCTTAGGAAAGAATAATGAAGGACCCACTTAAGATGAAAACAGGAATTAATAAATTAAAAAGCAGTCACACAAAAAGTGAGCTCATTAAAGCTAGCAAAAAGGCAAACCCATTAGTTACCATGATAATTATAAAAATATGGAAAGTAGATATTCACAAAATACATAAGGAAAAAGGAAAAACTAGCAACAAATTCTGAGAAAAGGTAGATCACCAGATAAGTACATAAAAGATACATAAATAGATATGTTATACATATGAAAATTCTGACAGTATTAGTCTTGGTAGTCTAAAGTTTTGGGTTATTTTCATTTTTTTGCAAAGTTTTCAAGAGAGATTTTTAAAATTTATAATCAGTAAGGTCTTGTTTTGTGTTTTATTTGATCTAGATTGATTTTTATGTTGAAATTATAGAGAACACCTAACTCTATATTATTTCAGAATACATTTTCTTCCAAATTTTTATACAATTATTCTTACATCACTTGCTGGCATCTTCAGTAAAATACTGAGTAGAACTATGTTGTGAACATCCTCATCTCATTCCTGATAGTGAGCAGTTTTCTGTCTTTTTTTTTTTTAAGATTTTATTTATTTATTTGACAGAGAGAAATCACAAGTAGACAGAGAGGCAGGCAGAGAGAGAGAGAGGGAAGCAGGCTCCCTGCTGAGCAGAAAGCCCGATGCGGGACTCGATCCCAGGACCCTGAGATCATGACCTGAGCCGAAGGCAGCGGCTTAACCCACTGAGCCACCCAGGCACCCCTTCTGTCTTTTTTTAATCCGATTAATAGACCATATGTTTCCAGACATTGATAGACTCAACTGAATTTGCAATCTTTCTGGAAAAATCATTGTTCATTACATTTTTTTAAACTATGCTAATTCTGTAGTTAATATATGCATTTTCATGCATAACATATTTCTCTTTATTTTTGTTGCTTTACTAAACAGTAATTTTGGTTATGCTTGTTATTTTCCATTTTGTTTCTTTTGTTATTAGTTTACCTGTTTGATTTTTTGTTTTTCTTTAAGTGTGCAGTAAGACTGTCTAGTTTTCAAAACTTAATTTTGATTTTCTTTATTCTGTCTAGTATTTTTATTTTCTAATTGATTAACATTTACTTCTTTGAGTTTATTGTTCTTTTTCTTACTTTGATTTTAGGCCCTTAAAATGTTTAGATTTTTTCCGCTTTGGCTATGTGAACTGTTCTGTTATGCAGTATCATAAACACCAAAGGGTATAAGACCCACATACAGTTTTACATCTACCAATGAAATGAAAGACTTCGTACCCACCATCCAGATAGTGAAGAATCAGTTCACAGTGAGTACCGAAGCCCTTATATTCTGCCCAGCTGCACTAACTACCTTGAATTTTGTTTGATTTCCTTCCTTTTCTTTATTTTTTAAAATATTTTATTTATTTGAGGGAGAGGGAGCACAGAGGAAGGTGCTCCCTGCCAGCCTCTGCTTTAACTCTTCAGACTCCACGCTGAACAGAGAACCTGAGATCATGACCTGAGCAAAGGCAGATGCCCAACCTCAACTGAGCCACCCAGGTGCCCCTCCTTGCTTACCTTTATAATTTTATTTCATTCATATGCATGTATAAACAATAGCTTAATTCAAATATTTTCTAATTTTTATAAAAGAATCATAAGAATCATACTATAGCAACTGTCATTCAATATTATGGGTTATTTCATAACATACCTTTTTACTCAATATGATGTTTTTAAGAGGCATCCACTTTGTCAATGCAGCTGTATTTAACTCAATTTGACTTAATATGTCACTGCATGATTACTTTTTAAAATTAATCTTTCATATGCTGCTGGACTTCGGGTTTGTTTCCAGTGGTTGTCAATACCAATCATGTGACTATAAGCAGATGAAATACTTGAAATTTTTAACAACTAGGAGTAACCCATCAGGATACAGGCAAACCCAGAGGCTCCCTGCCAGCCTCTGCTTTAACTCTTCAGTTACTGGATAACAGACACATCCCAGATCTCAGAAAGTCCTGGGGTAAGGCTTGCAAGGGACAAATAGGCAGAGGACCTTAGGAAACTTGGAGCCACATCTTTTCACCAACGGCTGGGGAATATTAATAATGGTTATAATCTAAACGGCACAGACCAGCTGAATATCATCAAGGCTGTAAACATTCAAGAGCAAACTGCAGAATTCCTCTGCTTTGATTTATTTTTCCCTATACTATTACATAACTAGAACTTCGGCTCAGTGAGAACCAAGAAAGTTTTATCTTGTTCACTACTGTATCTATATGCCTAGAAAAGGTGCTTATTAAAGATTCTTATCTATTCTTTGACAGAAATTTTTTCTCTGGTAGTATCTCCAAGAAATGCTATGAGTATACATTCCCCTATATCTTGCCTGTTTGAAAATATCTGTCTTGTATACTTATCTGAACAATGTTTGTTACATGTACACGCCTGAACAGGCTGATTTTTGTTTACTTGTTTGTATTTAGCCCGATTCTCCCTCAGGATTCTTTAATCTTTCAACTCAATAACTTTACAACATTATATTTTACTGTGGGTTGATCCATATTTTTTTTGGGACACGTTGTTCCCTTACTACAGATCAAAGTGCACACCCATAGTTTCAACAAAGTACTCCTGAGTTATATCGTTGAAAAGCATCCTATTCCGTGTCTTTTCTCTTCCATAGGTACACCAATTATGGCTATGCTAGGTCTCCTGTTACCCTTCTTCATATACTATTTTCTCTCTAATATTAGTATAACACTTGGTTATTTTTCATTGTTTTCTTAATTTTCTTTGTACCTGATTGGTCTGAGAAGCATCTACACTTTTTTCTCCACATTCCTTCCTGTGAGCTTTTCTTCTTCCTATATCCCCCACATACACACACCCTCAGTGCATTTACTTTGTCAGAGGCAGCAGGGCAGGAAGCTTGAAGTCACAAACTCTGTACTGCTGGTGTACAAGCCCCCACTCAATTACTATTGTGTGAACTTGAGCAACTTATTTAATCTTTATGTGTATCTCAGAATATTTAGCTGTAAAATGTGAACAAAAACAATATTTGCCTTAGAGGGCTTTTACACGGAGTAAAACAGATGACAGCTGTGAAGTGCTGAAGACAGTGCCTGTCGCATCATAAAACACTATATAAACATTTGTCAAATCCTTAAAAAAAATTCTCTATTTTATTGTAATTTTATCCTTAAGTACCTGCATCTCTCCTTTGACTTCTTGTTGCCTAAAAGTGATATATCCATTAGCTGCATATAAAGAAATCTTTCTTCTTAATTTCACAACATGAACAATTATTCACACTTATTATAAGCTCCGTAGTACGAATGTCTTTCAGGTGTTGATTTATTATTAGTTGTGTTTGTTATGTCCACGTTCTGTATTTATTTCCTGTATTTTTTTCAGAGTTCATATGCTAAATTCTTAATTACTATCCATCACTGAAGGAAAGAGATTTTTCCTAGAATAATTATTTGTGAAAAGATAATGCAGAAAGGCACCAGATAAGTAAACGTTTCTATGAATATTGTTTAGTACATATGTGTAAATATTTTATTATTAATTTCTAAAGGTAAATTTGATGAACTAAATGTTACATGAATGTGTAAGTTGAATAGGTATGGCCATAAAGTTTTCTGCCAATTTTTGTTTCTGCCAACAATTGTAAGTGACTACTTCTTTTTTTTTTTTAAGATTTTTATTTATTTGACAGAGATTACAAGTAGGCAGAGAGGCAGGCAGAGAGAGAGGAAGGGAAGCAGGCTCCCCGCTGAGCAGAGCCCGATGCGGGGCTTGATCCCAGGTCCTGGGATCACTACCTGAGCCAAAGGCAGAGGCTTTAACCCACTGAGCCACCCAGGCACCCCAATAAGTCAGTACTTCTTGCCTTGCATTGTGTACGCTTTCCTTCTGCTTGACAAGCTCCCCAGCTTGCAACTGGGAAAGGAACAGTTTCCAGGCTCCCATAATACCATGCGTATATCTATTACTTCACTAGCCCATAATTATCTCCTTACATGGCTCTCTCCCCACTAAACAATTATCTTCTTTAGGACTAGGACTCTGTCTATCATCTTAATTTTATATCTTTAGTTCCTATCCAATTTTATGGCATATAGTAATTGCCCCTAAATAATGTTTGACAAGGGGTACCTGGATGGCTCAGTAGGTTAAGCCTATGACTTTGGCTCAGGTCATGATCTCAGAGTCCTGGGATCGAACCCCGCATCGGGCTCTCTGCTCAGTGGGGAGCCTGCTTCCCCCTCTCTCTGCCTGCCCCTCTGCCGACTTGTGATCTCTCTATGTCAAATAAATAAAGAAAATCCTTTAAAAAAATGCTTGACAAATACATAAATGGGGAAGGTTGCATAAAATTACTGTCCAGGTTTGCAACACTTGTCAATAGAAGTAGAATATGAATCCAGTTTTCCCCCTACAAATCATGTAACTATAACTTTCCTCAGTTATATCAATATAAATTAAAGGACTCGAGTCTAGGTCAAAAACCTGCTTCACATACTTGAAAGCATAATTATCCTTCAAATGACTCTTGCAAATAACCCTTATTCATTTGAACACTGATAAAATTACGGTATATGGTTTGCATAGATATTAATAATTCACTTCAATTCATATGAGATTTTAAAGCATGGTTCAAATATAGTTTCTGTCTCTGTAACCAAAGTTTGACATGGAATTAATAAACCCTTATGAAAGTGTTGCATAATTCTTTTTTTGATTAAGCTCCAACTAACCAACTATAGATAATTATGAATAAAACTCAACTGCTCCTCATGCAAACAATCTTATAGAATCTCTTACTTCTTTTTCAAATGAAGATATAGACTACATTTAGAGACCACTCTAAGGTAAAATGCCTGGAATTGATTATACTAATTTAATAGTTTGTGCTCCAAAGGACAATTTTGATTCTCTCAGGAAGGAGAAAAAGACTACTGTTTTATATGAAAAATACATATGTTTTAAAATCAATAGTCTTGTCTAACTAGAATCATGGAATCAACCTTGAATCTAGAAATTCAGTGAGATTATCACATTACTGCATGCTGAATGAAATAAATTGCCCAGCTGTCAACATTAATTCTTCCATTTCAACTTAATTTTTGCCAAAGTCACACCATAGCAACCACATCCCCATTTTGTCACATACTGTTAGTCCTAATGGCTCAACTCGAAGCTTTTCCTTGAAATATCACATAACTCTAAAGATTAAGCTATATATATAATTATTTTAATCTAATATAGTTCTATCCCTTAAGATACAAATTCTATTTTAAATATTGCCTAAGTTACTTGGCCAAAATTTGTTTCAGTTCTTATTGTTCTTTTCAAATAAAGAGATAGAACAGCCTGGAAAGCCAATCCCTGACTTCCAAAACGTGCTTTCCAGCAGTTAGAGCTGATATAATTTTTCTGTAGTCAGGGCGGTTTATGGTCAATTTGACTAGAATATTATGAATGTCACATATTTCAGGAGACTGATCATGGAATGCAACAAGGAGATACGATTTTAACAGTCTTTATATGCTCACCATCCCAGTAATATGCGGAATCACAGTAGGGAGAAAAACACTAGATGCTAAAACAGGTTTAGGAAGTAATGTGCTGGAAATCTAGATTATGTTCATCGTAGAAAAAAAATCCACCTTCATAAGTGATGAGATAAAGAAAGTTTTATATATGAAAAGTTTGAATGCCATTGGTTTCTTAAATATGCACAAATATCATTTGTCCTAAGCAATTTTTAGGGAACTCTTAACATGAGATTACAATAAGTTAATGTGACCAGAAGTCATCCTCTGTGTTTAAGAAGATTTTGCTAGTGAATGACCATATAGGAAAATAATAGAGGGTTTATATCAATTTATTTAGAAATATTCATGAGGCAGAAAAGGTAAAAAAAAAAAAGGGTAAGAAAGGAGAACACTAACTTTCACTGAGTACCTATTATATACCAGGCCCTATAACAGGTCCTTCCCATTCATTGACACAATGAATTATTTACAACCTTGTGAACTGAGAGGAAGAATGCTAACATGTAGACTCCGGGAAATCAACTGGCTTTTCTCAAATCATACAGTTTGATTCAAACCCAATATCCATGATCTTATCTTTTCTACCACACTTCTTTCCTTCAACAATCACTCTCAATTTTACCTCTTTCTAGCATAACTTTCAGGAATGTACATACTCCATGACCAGTTACTTTAAAATTATGTCTGTTTAGAAATTGTGTTATATAATCTTACCTTGATTGCTCTGCTAGAGAAAAAGGATGTCTTTTTGTGTATTTTCTTTACTGGAAACTGCATGGTTCTAGAAGTTCAAAAAAAATATGCGACCTTGTACTAGTAATAATCCTGACATTAGGGAAGGAAGGGCAGTTAATATTGATCTTACAGGAAATACGGCTTTAACTTCCGATTATTTGCTTAGGCTGAATCTTTCTAAATTTAGGATCACCAACCTTCCCCAGATATCCACACTTAAGAACAAGGTAATAAACTGAAGGCCAAATGCAAAATCTGTATCAAGAACCTAAAATACAGAACTAATAAGAAAAACACACTTTGGAAACTCTATCCCAACACAAAGTAAGCCTACTGTCAATGTCTGATTTATAGCTCCTAAAAGTCATATGAGTTCATTCAGGTTGAACTTTAAAAGCCTGATTTTGAAGAAGGGCTTTGAATTGGGAAATCTCACAAGGAAAATGTTTTTGTAATTTTCTCTACTTCGGTTTTGAAAAATGAAATTGTCTTTAGAGAGTTTAGAACATGTTTTGTTTTTATTCTTGTTTGTGTTGTGTTTATTCTTGCTTGCTCTTATTTGTGAAGATTATGACAATTTTGTCAATTTCCTTTCCATTCTGGATAGATCTCAGGTGCTCAGGAGAGCTGTCAAATTATTCTTAAGGAATGAGTCTAGACCCAGATAATGTTTAGTTTCCACAGAGACATGCTCTGAGTTAGCCTAGATTCCAGCAAGTGAAGGAAGTTAAGGAAAATGTCTCTAGTCATGATTTTCATGGCAGTTTATGGATCTTTGGAAAGAGTCTAAAAGTTCAAACTAAATTAATTTGAACAGGATGGATGTCTTTTAAAATTTGACTACTAAAACTTTTGATAATTAAAATTAATATCATTTTAATTATAGTCAATTTTAGATTGATTCTTGTAATTTTAGGCATTTGTTTTATGATGATGGTATTCAGCTCTGGCTTAAACTCAACTGAATGTTGGTATTAATATACAGTCAGTGAGAATATGGTACCTCAATTATGTATTGTTAATACTGCTTCTAAAAGGAATTTTTTATTTTCTATTCCAAATTGTCCTATGTTACCTTAATTATATATCTTCAAATAACCACGTAATAAAAATTGGGCCTAATGTTAGGAGTTAAGACCTAATATTTCTAGACTTCCACTGATAACTATAATCATCCTTTTGATAGTGAAACACTATTATTTAGATTCATTACTTTGATCGATCTTTCTACTTTATAAAAACAGCATTACAGAAAACAAAACATTTTGCAAGGTAACAGTTTGAAACTGTTTTTACATCAATATGTTCTCACTTAATAACTTCATATTCAGGGAGAAATTTCATATGTTCAAGTACTTTCCTTTCCTCTTCCTAATCTTAAGTGCCAGGAATGGAAAAGGACTTTCTAAGGAGCTACACTACTTCGAAAATCTACAACAGGGATGCCGTTTGTAATCTATAGCACTGCCAATTTAGAGAGAAGGAAAGATTAATATGCATTCAGCCTAAAATATACTGACACTGAATTCCAAAAATATACATAAGGATATACTTGGAATCCATTAAAATATAGCTAAGCATCTATTAAGCAGAACAATTGTGAACTTGATGATTTTTAATTTGACATGAATAAACACACCACTTGTCAGATAACATGAATATTTACTCTGTATGTTCTTAAAATAGAAATTAGCTTCTTAGATAAGTAGAGAATTACTGCAAATGATTTTTGTGCTTAGTTACCTTTTGTTTTTAAAAATGCACTTGGGGTGCCTGGGTGGCTCAGTGGGTTAAAGCCTCTGCCTTTGGCTCAGGTCATGATCCCAGGGTCCTGGGATAGAGCCCTGTATCGGGCTCTCTGCTCAGCGGGGAGCCTGCTTCCCCCTCTCTCTCTGCCTGCCTCTCTGCCTAGTTGTGATCTCTGTCAAATAAATAAATAAAATCTTTTTTAAAAAATGCACTTAATGGTATCCAAACCATTTTTTAAGAAGTTAACATGTCTTCAAATAAATAACTTACTTCCAGGAGTTAATTTGAAAACACTAGTTCTTTAAGTGGAGGTGTATAACTTATTTTCAAATGTATACTTTGTCTTTAATCTTTCAGAGCAATTTAAAAAGTATAAAACCTTCAAGAAAAGTCAAAACACTAACAAAGTGCCTAAATTACTTAATAGATAAGGTACATATTCAGCAAAACTACAAAGTAATTGGGTACTGCAGACAAAAACAATCCCTCTTTTTCAGTACACATCACCCTTCCAATTTTGTGAAAACCCACCCAATGAGCTTGACTTTACATAATTTTGATGGGTAATTTTTATTCTTTTCAGTCTACTGCTTTAAAACAGCACAGTATCTGTTAACTAGACTTACTGGGGTGATAATTTTGTAATACATACATATAATGAATCATTATGTTTTACACTTGAAACTGATATGTTATATGCCAATTGTATCTCAATAAAACTTAAAAAGCAACATAATATCTACCCAAAGAAAATAGGAGGACCTGGATAAATACTCAACAACTGAATAAGTGAATGAATAGTAATGATTATGAAAGCTAACATTGAAGTTTAAGCTACAAGAAGGAATTTTAGTCTAGCAGTGAAGTGGCAGAAATATCAAGCCCTGACATTTTACCATGTTAGCAATTATTTATGTTTCCTAAACTCTTACTTTTTAATTGTGTGAAGTAACATTAAAGAGCTCCAATTTAAACAAACTAGTATAAGTTTTTTCTTAATTAACAATTGAATCTAAAAATATAGTTCAGATACTTCAGTTGAATTTAATGATCTTGGCCATTGTTTAAATTTATCCTATTTGCCTCCCAAAGTCTTGAAACTCAACAGAATTTTCCTGTAATACAATCTTTCTAGAATGGATTGGGACTCTTCTAGTTGTTCCAACATCAATCTTTCTAGAATGGATCGGGACTCTTCTAGTTGTTCCAACACTGAAAACAAACAAACAAACAAAACAACAACAACAACAAAAAGAACAAAAGAAAGAAGAAAAAGAAATCTTCAGGGTGCTTCCAAACATCTGACTTTACTTTTCTTAGTCGTTATTTTGACATGGGCTCAGACACAACCAAATACCAACATATATGTGGCTTGCCCTTCAAGAACTTGGAGTAGATGATTGGTCAAAGAAGAGCTCACTGGGAACTATTGCTGCTCACATACATGTTCCAGATATGTGTTTTTAGGTCACAAACTACCTTAATGAGTCAAAATCTCATCAGTATATTCCACAGACTCATGCCTAATTTCTGAAGAGTTGTTCAACAGCATTTGTGAAATCATGCAGCTCATGAATATTCACCATGTATGCTGAGTTACAGATTAGCTGAAATTTAGAGAATAAATTAATCTCCATGCTTGTGTTAAATTATTTGTAAACTGGGAGCTACATATGAAATTATCAAACATACACAAATAATTTTAAATGAAATATTAAAAATACCAAGATGTGAAATAAAAATAATATTAATTTCTATTACAAGGAAAAGGTCCTCAGAGTATACACAGTATAAATAAACTTTCCTTTCAGTTCTGGTTTTGGAGGTTCTCCCATCAAAAGGAAAGGTCCTGGAAGGAAGGAAATAGTAGCAAAAACAATCTTAGGGGAGAACCTATCTAAATGAAACCCTGTGTGAAAACAAGGAGAAGAAAGATAACCCTGATATGCTGAATTCCATTATGCTTGGAAAGTAATTCCAAAAAGCAGGAAGATAATTACTAATATCACTGAAATTACTCTTTAAGAATAGTCTGCAAAAAAATAAATGCCATTTGATTCTCTAACAATACAATGTCTAAATATATAGCCATTATATATCATACTCTTTTCCTTTGAACTTCATTTAGTCATATTTCTACACTAAGTCTTAATATAGCAATAAGACTTGTCCAACATAAGTAACTATAAATTTAAATCTCACCATCTGTCAATTTTCCTTCCTGTTACTTTGGTTGTCGTAGGTTCATTCTTTTTCAGATTACTCAAGAAGTATTACTGAGAACAAATTTTTGCTCATATAGAACAGTCTGTTCTCATATAGAACAGTCTGTTCCTTTGATATCAGAAAGTCAGTTTTGTTGGGTATAAAATTACTGCCAGCCATGCTCTTTCCTTGATTATCTTAACTATATTAATTTATTCTCTTCTAGAATAAAACAGAGCTGTCAAAATTCTGATAATAATCATATTTTCATTTACTTACCTCACTTTTTTTTCCTAGATGCCCAAAGAATTTTCTTTTTCTTCAGCATTTCAGTAGTTATATTAAAACATATCTTGGTCTTCATTGATTTGAGTCAAAAATCTCAGATACTTGGTATGTTCTTTCTATATATATTTTAATTAGCAATAATTGCACCTCAGATAAACCTCATCGGCTACAATACTGCCACTGCACAAAGCTTCCATATATATTTTAAATCTTTTTCTTTCTTTTGTCCACTGCAGAAACTTTTCCTTGAATTACACTTTTCAGAATCTGTTCTGTCCCTTGTTTTCATTTTCTTCTTTAGGGGTTCCTATTATCAATATTTTAGAACTTCTTTACCTTTCTTCAGTATTTGTCACTTCCCCTCAAATTATTTTTATCTCTTTCTTCATTTCTTTCCCAATTTCAAAATGTTCCTACTTTTGGCCTCAGGTTTCTCTTAGGACATTATCCATGTGTTTACTTGCTTTTGTAGTTCTACCAGTTAAGTCTTCATTTCTGAAGTATTGGTTTTTTTGTTTTTTTATTTCTATTTTCTCCTGTATCTTAGCACATAACTCTGAGCTTCCTACTTCTGTTTTATGAAATTATGTTTTGCATTACTGTCTTAATGTCTTAGTCTTGACATACAAAGTTACAATTTCGATCTCTTCCATTTGACCTGTTCTTAATTACATCTAGGGATGTTATTTGTCTCCTTATTTTCCTTTGTTCTGCAATATCTTACTATAAGATTTGGCCTCGATTTTTATAGAAAATTACTTTTCCTATAACTTTTAAGTTCAGAATATCTTTGTTACTTTCACAGAGATCCAGCTTCTGTTTTTAACTTTTTTCTTTTTTTTAAAGATTTTTATTTATTTATTTGACAGAGAGAGCACACAAGCTGGAGGGAACATTAAGCAGAGAGAGAGAGAAGCAGGCTCTCTTGTCAGGGTGCCTGACATGATGAGACTCGGTCCTAGCACCCTGGCATTATGACCCAAGCCAAAGGCAGACATTTAACTAACTGAACCAACCAGGTGACCCTGTTGTTTCCATTTGAAAAACTACATAAGGGTACCTGGGTGGCTCAGTCAGTTAAGCATCTGATTTTGGCTCAGGTCATGATCTCAGGGTCCTGGGATGGAGCATCACGTTGGACTCCCTGCTCAGTAAAGAGTCAGCTTCTCCCTCTCTCTTTGCCCCATTCCCCCAATTGTGATCTCTCTTGCAAATAAATAAAATCTTCTAAAAAGTAAAAATTAAAATTAAAAACTTAAAAGAAACTACTTAACAATATCAGAGAATGTTCATGGTATAAATTTAGTATCTGAAAAAGAAACAATTTATTTCTAAGCAAACCATGGGTCAAATGAAAAATCACAAAGAAACTGGAAATATTTGAAGCAAAATAATGGTAACAAAACAAAATAAAATTCTAAAATCAATGATATACTGAAGATTTCTCTTAGGAAACTAGGAAGAGTGAAAAGTAGCACAGATAAATTAATAAGTATTAGAGCTAAAAATAAATAAAATTTTTAAAAACCAACTATAGAGAAAATCAGTGAAACCAGAAGCTAGTTTTTTGGAAAGATCAATGGAATTGTCTGATAAACAACATACACACTTAAAAATAAAAGAATATGCAAATTAGAATGTTAGGAATTATAGTTAGCATAACTCTAGACTCCTTAAATGTTGAAAAGGAAAATAAGAGATTATGAACAGCTGTGTCCAAAATCGAAAATATAGATGAAATGGATGGGTTCATTGAAAGACAGAAATAACAAAATCTGACAAAAGGGGAAAAATCTTAATACATTTTCTGTATCTGCTAAAAACACTACAGTTATAATTAAAGACTTCTGCATGAAGGAAACACCAGACCAAGTGGCTTTATTGGTGAATTCTATCAAAGATTAAAGAAGTAAGGCTCCTATACAAATCTTTCAGATTTCTAGAGGAGGAAAAAATACTTAATAACTGATTTTATGAGGCCAGCAACATTGATAACAATGCCAAAGATACAAGAACAAAAAAACTGCAGACTAATAATTCATGAAAAAATATTAACAGATTGAATCTATACATATTTTAAGAGAATAATACTTCATAATAAACTGAGGCTTATCCCAGGAATACTCAAAAATAAAACTAGATAATTTGCCATGTTGACAGAATATACCATATACCATCACAGTACATGCAGAAAGATCATTTGACAAAAATTCAACACGTACTTGTGATAAATACTCTCAAGATCCTAGTAACAGAAGGGAAGTTTCTAAGTCTGCTACAGGTCATCTACAAAACCCTGCAGCTAACACAACATATCATGGTGCAGGGTTCCTAACATAGAGAACAAGGCAGGAACATCTATTTTCCACTTCAGTCCAACATATGCTGGAGTCCCAGCCAGTGTAATGAGGCAAGAAAAGGGATGAAAAAGCATCCAGATAGGTAAGTGAAATTGAAAACTATCTTTTTGCAGACAACTTGATTGTTTGAAAATCTTCTACTTAAAAAAAAAAAAAAAAGCTTCCAAAGGAAGTGAATTTAGCACATTTGCACGATAACAATCAATGTACAAAAATCAAATATATTTCCATATACTAACAACAACATATTGGAAAATGAAATCAGTAATACAATCCATTTAAAATAGTATCCAAAACCATGAAATACTAAACATGCATACACTGAAAATTGCAAAATACCACCAGGATAAATTACATTTCATAATTTTGACACTTACTATAAAGGTACCTTAACCAAAGAGTGCAGTGTTGGTGAAAGGAAAGAAACAGAGATCAATGAAGCAGCATAAAAGTTTTGAAATAAACCCACAAATAGATGGTCGATTGATTTTTGACAAATAAGAAAGAACAGTTCATTCTTATCTCTCACTTCATAGATCCCTTTCTCTACTCCAAAGCCAGAGTGATAAATTTAAAACAAATCAGATCCCAAAACACACTCTTGCTTAAAATCCTTTAATAGCTTCCCATTATTCTTGTGATGTGACACAAATTTCCTGTCTAGACGGAGGCGACTGGGCTCTGCCAGCTTCTGATTTCCTGTTCTACTAAGTCTCCTTCGTTCCTGCCCTCCTGGCCTCCTCTCTACTCTTCAAACACTCCCAGTTACGATGCATGGGCTTCTCCAATTTCATTATTCTTTTTGCCTGCACTACTCCTTCCATAGACTTAGCATACTCGGCTCATTTTCACAATTTATTTTCCAGTAAAAATGGCATCACCTCCGAGAAACCTGCCCAGATCAGTCACTCAGAAGTAGCTTTTCCTGCCACAGTCACATCTCTTTCGTAAAATTTCTCCTAGCTCACCCTCTGACATTACTTTACTTGGTTTCTTATTTATTCTTTCCCCTCCTAATCTAGAATATAAGTTTATGAGAGCAGGGACTGGATTCATTGCTATATTCTAGTCCCTAGAACAGTACCTACTACATAATAGGCACTTAAAAAAATCTTAGTTGATTAGTGAATTTAGTTAGAGTTAGCTTCTATTGCTTACGTGTGTGTGTGTGTGTGTGTATACACACACAGATATATATACATATACATAAACATGTGTGTATGCATGCATATATACACATACATATAAATGTATTTGTATGCATATGTATGTATATAATACAAAATAACCTATAAATCAAATAACTATATATATTATATATAGTTTTATATATTTATATAAGTTATATATAATTTATATATAACTTCTATAATTTTTATAAATTATATACTTAATTTATATATCAACAGCTGGAAGACTAAACATGAAGTTGATATTAGTTTATTTCTGGGATGGAAAATAGAATGAGGTATTACTATCTAAAGAGGTCTTTAGCTTTATCTGTAAAGTTTTAATGTCATAGGATGAGCACTTTTTAAAAATTTTTAAAAATTTTTTTATAAACATGTATTATTAGCCCCAGGGGTACAGGTCTGTGAATCGCCAGGTTTACACACTTCGCAGCACTCACCATAGCACATACCCTCCCCAAAGTGAATGACCCTACCCCCCCCTCCCGATCCCCCTCCCTCCAACCCCCCTCAGTTTGTTTTGTAACATTAAGAGTCTCTTATGGTTTGTCTCCTTCCCGATCCATCTTGTTTCATTTATTCTTTTCCTACTCCCCAAACCCCCCACGTTGTATGGACGAGCACGTTTTCATGTGTGCACATATCACCTATCTTAATAGAGTAAATAGAAATAACACAAGTGAAACCCAGCAGACTGCAGCCTTCTCTGCCTTCTAAAGAGGTGACACATATTCTTTAGAATGCTTAATACTTTGAAAATCAAACAGAACTTAAATACACTTGGAATGACGGAAGAATAAGAAAGAGACCTACTTTTTTTCCCCAGACATTAAACTAGGAACCACTGTATTGGTAGAGTAGCCTCAGGACAAAATGAAGTGGCCAGGAAAACAAGTAGTCGAAGACGCTTAAGAAAATGTAAGTTTGAGTCAATTTCATTATTATCATGGACAGGATGACCCCAACTGACTTTTATATAGTACGTGTAATTTTTCCCCCAACAAAATCCTTTCTTAAAACTGTTCTAGCTAACTAATTAATAGTAAACAAGCTTTTTGAACAATGCTTAGATGAAGGGAAGGAATAACAAACTATAAGGGCACATTGACTGGAACATAAAGGACATAAAGAAGACCATCCCTTACGACGAGTCGTTCTAGTCTACACAACATCCGATTCTATTTTTGAACACTAAAGTCTTTTTATGAACATATTTCATCTTAGTAAAAAAAAAAAAAAAATACTTTCTAACAGCC
The DNA here is from genome assembly GCF_022355385.1 of Mustela nigripes. Classification (NCBI taxonomy): domain Eukaryota; kingdom Metazoa; phylum Chordata; class Mammalia; order Carnivora; family Mustelidae; genus Mustela; species Mustela nigripes. Next base: position 75,324,061 of record NC_081571.1, on the reverse strand, counting down.
AAAACTTTAAAATGCATTGGGTATCTTTTTTTTTTTTTTTTAAGATTTTATTTATTTATTTGACAGACAGAGATCACAAGTAGGCAGAGAGGCAGGCAGAGAGAGAGGGGGAAGCAGGCTCTCCACTGAGCCAAGAGTCCGATGCGGGGCTCAATCCCAGGACCCTGAGATCATGACCCGAGCCGAAGGCAGAGGCTTAACCCACTGAGCCACCCAGGCGCCCCTGTATTGGGTATCCTTGCAAAGAAAGGTCTTCTCTACAGCTAGAGGTGTTCAAAATGTTTAGACAAGCATTTTTAATGGCAATGTGTGGAACTCTAATCATAGGTAGTTCATTCACTCTTTCATTCTTTAATTCAACAGGCACTGAAGCAGAGAGCCAAGTCTGCACCACGGGCAGTGTCAGATGCTCTGAAAGAGGTGGGGAGCCCATACATCTCTGAGTTCTGTCTTCCATACCTCATACTTCAGTAGAGATGACAGATATCAATCAAGTAACTACACAAAGACATGTAAAATCACATCAGTGGTGATAACTATATGACCAAATTGGTTGGCCTAATGACCATCAATGTCCTTTCCTAACATGAGAGGGCTTCCTTTCTTTGACATTCCCTACTTTGGGTATCAAGCTCCAGTGTCCTATTTTAAGATTTTTGTTGGAAAATCACTGGAAAAAGAATGAGTGAGAAACCACTGACTCTTCCAATCCATCTGTATCTCTCACCAATAAGAGAACTGAATTATTTCCTTTATAAAAAGTAAATCATGGGGCACCGAGGGGGTCCAGTGGCTTAAGCATCTGACTCCTGGTTCTGGCTCGAGTTGTGATCTCATGTGTGGTGGGTCATGAGATTGAACCCTGTGTCAGGCTTCCCGCTCAGCAGGGGGTCTACTTGAAATATTCTCTCTCTCTGTCCCTTCCCCGCTAAAATAAATAAATAAATATATATATATATATATACATATATATATATATATATTTTTTTTTTTTTTTAAGTAAATCATGCTGGGGCAATGTAAGATGATTATATACAATCTAAAGTATATCATCGATGATATTGTGGCTTGGGTTTTTTATTTTTTTATTTTATTTTTTTGTTTTAGAAACAGGCTATGCTCTTAATTGGGATAATTTCCAACATGAGAGCAATTGTTCCCGGCTCTATAGCTTCTGCCAAATGTGTTAAATTAACTCCAGAGTAGAGAAGAGATGGCAAAAGGAAAAAAAAAAACCACTGAAAATAGGTTTTTGTTTCCCCCCCCCCTTAATCTCATTAGAAAGGCATAGATCAATCCCATTTGACTGCAGTAAAAATGGTTCTGTCACCTTCTCCCCCCTCTCGCCCACACCGGACCAGGGAGTAACGACTCATTTGGCCACAGTCTGTAATTCTCAGCCCTCGCATCTCACCTCCACCACACAGACCGGTCTGAGGAGCAGCGAGGAAAGCTTGGGGGAAAGTCATCATCGTCCCGCAGCAATTGCTCACTGGCGGTGGGGAATGGCTGTCCCTCCCACAAGCTGGTCCTGAATCACGGGGACTGACGCACACTGGTGCCGGGACAGAACTGAAGATCTCTATCATGCAGCCACACACACACAAGCACATGGCTTTATTTTCTCTGACATCCACAGATGCTCGAAGAGGCGCCTGGTGCACAGCCATTTAAGTTCAAAGTGCCATCGAGAGAATAAAAATAAGTGACCCTGAACGCGAACGACACATACTCCTCCTGTGAAAAAGCAAAGTGTTTCATTTTTGACATTTGAGAAGTCGCTTGCATTAATAACAGGTCTCTGGTTTCCTAACAGGAAAAACAAACAGGCTTGGGTTAGCATTCCTCTGGAGCAGAAGGTTCGAGGTCATTAAAGGTACTCAGTGCTCTGTCAGGATATGCTATCTAGATAGTAAAACCTCATGAATTGGACATTCAGCGAGCAAAACCACTTTCAGCTACCAATGCCGTGGGTGGCACACGGTGCCCTCCAGGCCATCTTCTCAACCAAGGTCACGGGCCAGAAAGGCAGGGAGCCCAGCTCCCACGCAGAGGACCGGGGAAGGTCTGCCAAAGAGAGAAGTCGTAGGAAGACTGAAAAGGTGACTTTGTTTGCCGCCCAGCCCTGGTCTTCTCTTCCCATGAATAGGTAATTTAGGGTCTTTCGCAGATTACTGAAACAGTCCCAGTCCTGAAACCAATTTCCTAAAAAATCTTGGATGTGGGACCAAATATTTCAAGGGCAAAGGAACCAGGGTGAGCAATCACTTTTGCTCACAGAACAGATACGTTCTAGGAAAGGGAGTGAAGGAACAGATTTTCATAAAGCAGCATTATTTTTATTTAATTTATACAAGAGTAAAAAAAAAAGAAACCCCTGCAGGAAATCTTTGGATGAGAAACGACTGTGGATCGAGATGTGCCCACGAGCACTCTGTTGCTGGACAACCAACCCCTCTCCTTCCCTTCGAAGACGTTGCTGCATTTCCCTAAGACTTTCTGTCATGGCTCCTCTTCGCTGCTGTGCTTTGCCCCCTTGTCTGCCTGCACAAAACCATGTCTTCCTGTGTCTGTGTTTAAAGCTCCTCAAATCTTTTTTATTATGTTCATTAAATCAAACATCACGAGAGCAAGGAGCCCTAACTGGTTCCTGGCACCCAAAACTACGCAGGTGAGACACAGAAGATACGAGACCATAGCAGATAATAAATATTTGCTGACTTGAAATAAACCCCCATCAATGTCCCACATAAGAGCTTCATCACACAAGCATATTTGAGCGTAATAAAAGGAAAACATTTCTAATAGCCAGAACTGTTTTAAATGCATCAGGCACCCTTGCAAAGAAAGGTTTTCTCTGTTGCTCTGGCTTCTCAGCAAATCACTTACTTCTCAGCTTAAATTTGCTCTCCTTTTCCTGCATTTGCTAAATCCCTTGGTTCCAGTGAGTCAGCCTTGTGATGTCTCTCACATCCTGCAAGCATCCCCATGGAGTCAGCAGGACATCCTGAACGGGACAGTGATTATCCTTTAAGAACATAATTAGATGCCGTCACCTCCATGGAGCTATGACAATGGCAAGATGGAAGCTGACACATGATTTGGCTGTGTTTCCTGGCCAAAAGATTGCTTCTTTAATTTTTATCCCCGAGGAACACTGGGTTTCCTCTACCATTTGCCACTATTACTCGCATTTCAAGGGCTTGAGCTGAAACCTTCTGATTCCAAAATTAAAACAAAGCAAAGCTGTCCTCTAAAAAGCACTGCTAAAGGTCCACCAAAAAATAGAAGATGTTTCTGAAAGATCATGTCACCTGAAATTCTGATCATACTAAAGCACTGATTCGAACACATTCTTATCTTCTTTCATATCAGAAAGTTTTAACGGAGTCCCACAAACATTTGTCTTTGATCGAGTCTTAGAGGCTTCTATATTGTGTTTCAAGAGGCAATATGATAGCACAGAGAGAAAAGTAGATGAAAACAGGAGAACTTGAATGCTAGTTCTATGCAATCTGCAGCCAATCCTTCTCTTTCCGGGTTTTGATTCTATCCCCAGTAAAATAAGCCTAATCGTTCAACCCTTACCTCAAAATGCACATGTACAAGCTCACAGATGACATACTACTCCATGCTCATAAACCGCTGTATACATGCATGACATACACTCTTGGGACCGTCCTATATTGACGAGGAAATACACAACTTAGCCCATGAGACACAGATGACGCTTTCATCCCTTCTGCTAAATGGACACACCGTTAGCATCAGTATGACCATTGTCATAATCAGAGTATCATCCAGAGATGGTTTACCACAAGGATGCTACTAGAAGCTTATCAAGACTGTGCCATTAGTCCTAAAAATAACCATAGAAGTAGATATTAGTATTTACTGTTTGCATTTAGGAAGGAAATCTGAGTTGTTTACCCAGATTATTACTAGGAATTAAACTTTCGTTTGACTTCATAGCTCCTTTTCTTAAAAAACGAGAGAGAAAGAGAGAGAGGGCTCTGTAGGATACCATATTGGACAGTTCAAGTAAACACCCATCACTACATATATTTTTATTAGGCAGGTCTGGGTAAAACATGCTCCCCTGAGCACAGTACTCTGTATCAAACATAGGGGTATCAAGATATTTTTTGTGGGGGTCTGGGTAGCATCTACTGTATTACCTTCAAAAGGTTTATTCCCAAAATATTCCCAAGATTCTCTTGATAGTCCATTATGAATCTGAACATATTTATTTTTAGCATATGTCACTAATTTTATTTTTTAGGTTTATTACCTTCTAGGAAAAGGAGGATCTTATCACGTATGCATGGGTGAAGGGATTACAATAGTCAGTTTCAAACATCAAGAACAGTCTTCCTAATGCATGGGAAATCATTAAATCACTTCATTTTATGTGTTTATTTTATGTGTATTTTATTTGTTTTATGTGTTATATGTATTTTATGTGTTTATTTTATTTTATGGTTTATTTAAACCATCTCTTGTTAAATCACTCTACTGTACACCTGAAAATAATAAAGCAGTGCATGTTCACTATATTGGAATTAAAATTTTAAAAACCTGGAAAAAACACTATCTTCAATCTATATGTCCAAGTATGCTTGTTAAGAGAGTGAAGCAAGTCATAACCTCAATGAACTAGCTGCATGAACCCAACAAGGGGGTTGAACAGTTTTCTAACCTGCAAAATGGAGACTATCAAATTAAACAAGACAGTGTTTATAAGGTATGAACACGGTGCAACACCTAGTAGGCACACAACTAATGGATAGTCTTGTTACAATAATAGTAACATAAATTCTACCCATGACTATTTGACTTGGACTTTGTAAGGGAGAGTCATTTTTTCTTAAGACCGAAGTGCTACACACCTGGAGGTTTCCTAAGTCAAACTGAGAATATGTCCTCAGCAACAGTACTCATCAATAAACTGTCCTTCTCCCCGCGAATTGGCTTCAAATGCTCCCTAAATTGAAGTAATTCATCTAAGCCAATAATTAACGAGAGATTCTGAATGATGAGAGAGGCAGCACTGATAGGATTAAGACAAGCCTGCCTTGTTCCACAGGAGATGGCATCCCCTGATAGAATTCTGAAGGTGATTCACCCTGTTTGGACAGATGACAGAATTACCTGAGGGAGACAAAGACAAATTAGATTTATCTAGCAAAATAACTTGGAGTTGAATGTTTATGTTAATGTGCTTGTTAATGATGATTTTTGACCAAGCAATCCCCATGCTGAAAGACTGCTTCAAGACAAGGGGTATCATTTCATGGTTCCTAAGAAGAACCTATAAACTAAAAAGAAACGTACAGGTTTTGCCTAAAGAAGAAGAGATATTGGGAGTGCCTGGGTAGCTCAGTCATTTAAGGGTCTGACTTTTTTTTAACTTTTCAATATGTGTACATAGTTATGTAATACACTTTTCAATGTGTGTGTGTGTGTGTGTGTGTGTGTGTATATATATATATATACACATATATATATACACACACATATATTTTTTTTTAATTTTAAAGATTTTTATTTATTTATTTGACAGAGAGAGAGAGATCACAAGTAGGCAGAGAGAGAGGGGGAAGCAGGCTCCCTGCTGAGCAGAGAGCCTGACGCGGGGCTCAAAGCCAGGACCCTGAGATTGTGACCTGAGCCGAAGGCAGAGGCTTAACCCACTGAGCCAGCCAGGTGCCCGTATATATATATTTTAATGTTCAGTTGCATCTGACTCTTGATTTCAGCACAGGTCGTGATCTCAGGTAATAAGATTGAGCCCCACATCAGGCTCTGTGCTTAGCAGGGTATCTGCTTAGGATTCTCTCTCTCTCTCTCTTCCTCTCCCTCTGCCCTTCCCAGGGCTCCCTCTCCCTCTCTCTCTCGCTCAGTAAATAAATAAAATCTTTTAAAAAATAATAAAAATAAAAATATAATTAAAATATCAATTAAAAAAAAGAAGAAGAGACATTAGCTTTCCTGACCGGAAGCTCCTTTCCTAATACCCTCATTCAACATCACATCCGACTCTTAGAAACAGCAAAGGCACAGCCATTTCCCCAAGTCTGGGAGAAGAGGAAGGAGAAAGTGTTAGGCTGTTTCAAGGCAGACTCCAGGCAGCTCCCCTCAGTGCCCCACAGCAGGGTCTGACACGGGAGAAGGAATTAGATAGGACGGGCTGGGAAGGCAGTGCTGCGGGAACCCAGCAGGCCACCGGTCCGTCGTGGGACACTGCCGCTGTGCGTGTCAGCCACGGGCAGAACAGCTCCCTTTCCAGTCCCACCTGCAAACATTTTAATACCATGTAAGCCCCTTAGAGTTTACTTGCAAACCTAGGAAAAGAAAGAATCCTAAATGGGCCAAGATCAACTTTCTGCCACACCGGCTGAATTACAGAAGTTGGTACGCAACTCATAAGCAAAATGAAATGAGGTTGTGAAGACATACCCTGTGTTTCTGGAACATCTGAGCCTGGGACTAAGATCCCTGTCCACTACACGTGTCCGGATGAACGGTAACGGTATCATGGAGGGACACTGACAGTGTGGACAAGACAGTGATTCTCGAAGTTGGCTCCGTACTGCGGTCACCCGGGAGTTTACAATCCTGATGCCTCATTCGAATCACAGACATTCTGATTTTGCTGGTCGGGGATGCAGCCGGAACCTCAGGAATTAAAAGCACTCCCAGGGGACTGGTAGGAGCAGTGAAGATTGAGCACCGGCGTTCTAAGGGAATGTATAAATTTTCTTTTCTGCTGAAGAGATCGCCAAATCCTGGGAAAATAAGGATATGCATCAATGGGTTGTGAAGAGAAGGCCTCGAGGTACCTAAGGCCTCGAGGTACCCTTAGTGGCGTTCAAAAGAGCCACTTGTCTAGGTTTTAAGAGCGGGGCAATGCAGGTTCTCTCTGTGATCATTGTCTCCCTGTGCTGGGAATTCAGTTTTCTCATCTTTTGCCTGAAATGTAAATATCAAGTATTGCTAGGGGCAGAAAGAGGCAAATCGGCGTTGGCATGTCCACAAGTATTTCCTTTCTTCTCACACCCAGAAGGAGCGAAGAGAAAAGCCACATTTCTCCCTGGTGACCAACAAGGCTTCCTGTCACCTTGGCTCCAGGAACATTGGCCACAGAAACTCTTGCAAATAAATGTCAGGAGAAGCTTCTGAGCCAAAGTTCATTTTATGCCAATTTGATTTCACATAGTCTAGAGAGGAACAAACTTTCTTTCTAAAAAATAAATATCTGCAATTGGACCACTATCTACACATACTGAATTTTAGCAATTAAGTGATTATTCAGGAAACCTAGGAACCAGCCAGTTTTTGGGAAACACTTTGGACATAGTTATTAAAACATCTCCAGATATTTTTATCCCTAAATAACAGAAACTGAGAGGTAGTATGACAATTAGCAAAGACCTCCCTGAATGAAATCTATCTAAACCCAGAAGAATTTTCCCTCGATTTTTAATTCAAAGACTCCCATGAGGAACATAAAACATGAGATAATTAGCCTGTGGGTTATTGTGATATCTAGTCATTACCCAAAAAATTCTTCACCTTTTCTTTTGCTCATGCCTATTGTGAACCAGAGATTAGCAATGGTCTCAAAATGTAGCTAATTACCAGCTGAAATGTTATGGGTTTCCTTGAGCAGAAACCGGAGTCAAATTCAAATCCGGTGAATCATAGAGATGAGCTTGACTAGTCTGGTTACAATGTGGTCGTAAATACCACTAACTCTACTTGAATTTCCAAAATAGACTTTACCCGCGGATACTTCCATATCCATGCCTCATTTAGACATGGTAATCTAAGTCTGAGGAGTAGAGTATTTTTTTAATCACTATTGTCTTGTGGAAAGAAAAGAGGAAAATTCAGAGAAAGCTTGCCTGGAGAAGGATCATCAAAAACCCAGATTCAAACAGAATTCATAGCCCTGTTTAAACTATTTCAAGAAGTACAAGATAAACCAAAATTAGCTCTATTTTTAAATTCTCTTTCTCTAAAGAAAAATCAAAATAATTCCGAGACCAGAAGAACATAATGGAAAAGAGGGGGAACAGATTGTTTTATTTTCTTCTGCAACAATATTTCAGTCTTACAGTCAAAAAGACAGCATCTAGGTGTGGGTGTATAATTGAGCTAATCAGGCCTTCCACGTTGTTATTCTCTTTGATGCACATTTAAGTGCAGCAGTAATAACTAATGTATTCTAGAGAAAAAAAAAAAAAGGGAACTGAAAAAGGTAGAAAGCCTAAACTGCATTTCCAGCGACTGACGGTAAACGAACTGTGCTTTTTTAAAAACATCACCGAGAAGACCAGCCTGATGACTCATGGCAAGTGCTTCACCTGCATTCAAAGATGCTGTTTCCCTAAAGATGCTGTTTTCCAAGTTTGTTGGGCTGTGGACTGCAACATTGCCATTAACCGCGGACTCTGCTCTCTATCCTGCTATTGAATGCAGAAATGGGCCCACAAGCATCACCTCTATGGACAGCACCTAGATTGTCAGAGCCGGACAACAGGACCAGAGCAAAAGAGAGACATGACAAATGCCTCTAGTGCTTCTAGAAACCCAGAGAGTCATCCTGGCAAGCGTCAGCTCCTGGGGCTGGTTTTTGGCTAACACAACTTGCCAAGAACCCATAGTCCTCAAGGGAAGCAATTGTTTCCTCCCTCTCCGGGGGAAACACCCATAACTCATGACATTATTCCTCTTACTACTAATGCCCACCATTTGTTCTCTATGAAGTTCTGTGTACTGACAAAAGCACTCAGAGTTTTATTTCAGGATAATCTATATATCCAGTGTGTGAGCAAAACCTGTACTCCAGCACGTACAGCCAACTCTATATCTTCAAAAACACACAATGGATGTATAGCCAAATTGACTGATGTCAATATTTTTAAGTGGAGTCACCTAGTATTAAATATGTTAAGTCTGCACCGTGGTTTCCAGAAAGAAAAACAAAATCATCCACATAAGTTAATCACCTTGTTCTACTGAAAGTGCTTAGTTCCTCAAGTTTGCTTTAAAATAATCTTGTAGAAGAACACAGTGGGGGTTTGGGGCAGTTCTTCTCTGTAGAGAACGATATTATAAATTCCAACAATCCTTTTTATTGGATGGTGATCTTACGTTGCTTGCAGTTTGTATTTTTATATTTGGAAGGAATATGGGAGCCCTCTGGTGGCCAATATTAACGGGCTTCTTAGTACAACTCAGATTCCCCTAACCTGGGCAATTGGGAGCAAAGTTGGGTGCAAGGAACTGAGTCACCCAAGTTCAGGTACCTAAGAGTGTGCTCACATGTCTTCATGTTTCTAAGATAATATTTGCCGGGGTTGTTTCAGACTCAAAGCTAGACTTTCATATAAAAAAGGTATCAGAGAAATTGAAATTCAAATATGGAATGCAGGTAATTTTGATGACAGCTACAGAGGAAAAAAATTAAAGATATCATATTAATAGATAAAATTTACTATATTTATTTTAATATATTGTAAATATTTATCTCTCCCCATACAAATGACATCAAAAGAAGAAACGGGAGACTTTAGGAAATTAACTCCTAAAAAGGACTCCTAAATAAAAAATAATACTACTGATTAGAAATGATTCACTAAGGAGAACTTTAGTGACCTGGAGGAGTTAATGCACTTCCAAAAGTAATTATATTTTTGCAAGGGAGATACTCTTTCACGGGAGGATAGTAAGTCATGGTAATTTCAGTGATGGAACTTAGCAAGTTGTTAACGATGTCAACAATGTTTCAGCCACTTTCAGAGGCACATTTCCCTCTACATTCAATCCAGAAATAAATGTGTATTTAATTATTGAGCTTATATAAACCAATCAGCACATCTCTCTACATAATGCAGAAACACGGGGATACGTCGGGAGGGATATTTATATACAGGCTAGTTCGCCTCTAATTTCAGAAGTGTCTTCTTTTATATATCATTACATGAAAACACAACATATATTAAGCATAAGAAATGTTTAAAAATCTCATGATACAAAGCAATAATAATGCAGAAAGTATTACAATTTAAGGTATTATAATTTCATGTAATTAAATTCAAACAAATTAATGTTAAAAATTAGTTTTTAAGTTTTTAAAAATGTATACACACGCACACACACACACACACATACCCCTACCTGCTCCGGACAGTACCTTATTCCCAGTTACTGAAGAAAAATAGAAATAACTATACAGTGTTTCCTATAAAGTTGTGCTTTGAGATCAGGAAGTATTGCATGTGAGACATTTTCCAAGATCACTTTAATCTAGAATATTATTAGTCCAAAATAATTACCACAGATGTGAATAATACATCCTGATTAAAAATTCATTACTTGTAGGTCAATTTCAGAACTTGATTTCACAGGGTCAGTGCTTCTCCATTAAGCTGAAGCATAATTATGAAAGACCATTTAAAAGCCTTAGGCTTACAAGTACAAGAGAATTAGAAAGGCACAGAAATTCTAGCCCTAACTCAAATGCTAATTTTGGTTCATAAAAATCATTTAAAGGAGTATATGATTTCCCTTTAATTGAAATGATACTTTCTTAAAGACATAATAAAAAAATTGGGAGAATTTTGGTATCTTCTCATCATCGTCGTCATCATCATCATCATCAACATCATGGTCTATGACATGATTTGGATAATAAAGGTCTTATACTTCGGTATACTCAAGAATCAATCACATGGGAGGCTTATGGGGTCTCCAGGCTCCATACCCAGAAATTCTCTCTTAGCAAGTGTTACATTGTACCAGCCTTATGCCACAACAGATGTGTACCCACCAGACAGCATTGTCACCTTCCCAGGATACTCCACATTTTTTACAGCTGGCAGGAGAGAGGCACACTTTTTCATCTTTATACCTTCCAGAGCCCTCTGCACACTCCCCGGAATAGCATCATTACCCACTACCTGTTTGTTAAGCACAAGCATGCAAGATTTTTAGGGAAGGAAGAAATTCCAGACAAAATGAATGCAGGACAAATGAAAATATTTCCTGCCACACACATGGGCAGGACACCAAGCCACTGCTATATCCTGGTGCAGGAAACACCCAAGCAATTCTTATAATATATTCTGAATGCTAGCAGTCAGAGATGCAGGGACTGGGAGGGACCTGGGCATGTAGATCAGCTCAAGGGAAGGTAATCATAGACGAGAACCCACATACCCCAGAACATTCAGAACAGAAAAGGGGTTGTCTTAGCATGTCCAGGCTGCTATAAAAGAGCACCCAGACTGAGGAACTTATAAAAACAAAAACACATTTTTTTTTTATCTTTCTGGGGGTTGGATAGTCTGAGATCCAGGTGCCAGCAGATTTGGTATCTAATAAGGACCCACTGCCTGGTTCATAGACTGCTGGCATTTTGCTGTGTCCTCATGTGGTGGAACAAGGAAGATTGCACTCTGGGATCACCTTTATGAGGGCACTAATCCCATTCACGGGGGATCTATCCTCATGACCTAAACACCTCCCAAAGGCCCCATATACTGATATATTCAGGATTAGGACTTTAAGATGTGAATTTGGGGGGACAGAAACATCCAGTCGATAGTACACATCTGGTCAAAGAATAACCACATTACTCCACAGTGCCTGTGGCCCTTGAGAGATGGTGCATCCACTGGGAATGAACTTCATGCTTGCCCACAACCTTTACATAATAAGTCCACAGTTCTATAGCTCAGGCATAATGTTCCTATGTGACCTGTGTCCGATGAGGACAGAGCTCACTCAGAGTGGCATGTCATGTATTCACCTCTTCTCAAGGAAAATAAATGTGACACAGGAATCACACAAAGGCAGAGGCCTAGCTACACATTTCTAAATTTGAAACCTGTCAAGCAGAAAACAGAAATTCTTAACGGGAGGTAAATCTTAAGGAGAAGAAGAGACTGAAAGGTTTTGGATGCTGAGTGGCAGAGGGAATACACAGAGATCCGGAGTGGACCCAGAATGGGAATGAAAAGGGGAACACAGGTGGGAATAAGCTCCCTGACCAGGTAGAAGTGAAGAGGAAATGCAGAATCACCCAGCAAAGAGAGAACTGAAAACATCTTAGTCCTTAAACAGAAGTCACTGAATCACAGAATCTCAGGGCTCAGGGCATTTTTCAAAGGTCATCTAGTCCAAAATTAAATTCAGTTAAATGGCATTGTAGGGGAACTCAAAACTCAAGTGCTGGCATTAATCAGAAGGGGGAATTATGTCAAGAATATTTCCGTTGGTGTTTTTAACAGCATCCTTTAATAAAAAAAAGAGTCTACAAAGAAAGAAGAAGCTGTACTGGGCCCATTCTCCAGACACGGACATAATTTCAGACTAGAACAGCAACATTCAATTAAGCTGCAAATCAGAAGAGTCATTGCCCATGTTGGTGTCTGAGAGAAGCAATTCTCCCTGTAGCTGGTGCCATCAAGGACTCTCTTGGCTTTCATTCTCTGTTGCAGCCTAACAAATTCCCACAAACAGAGAGACTTAGCATCCCTTATTATATCACAGTTTCTATGTAGATCGGAAGTGTGGACACTGCTTAGCTGAGTTCTCTGATCCCAAGTTCAGAAGGCTGACATGAGGGTGTAGGTCCTGGCTGTGTTCTCATCTGGTGGCTCAAATAGGAAAGACTCCACCAGCAAGCTTCCTGGCTGTTGATGGAATTTATTTTCCTCTGCCTGTAAGAATTACAAAAGCTCCTTCTTCAAAGCCAGCAGAGGAGGAAGAATGTTTTGCTGCTGGAATCTCTCACTTCAGAGAAGGCCTGGACCTTCCTTTAAAGGATGAGCTTGATTAGGTCAGTTCTATTTAGTAAAATTTCCCTTAGAACCATCTCAAAGACAAGAGAATGGGAAAAAATACATCAGCAAAATCTGACACCTTTGCCATACACATTGACATAATCATTGAAGTGACATCACCTTTGCAATATTCTATCAGTTAAAGGCAACTCCCACCTTCCACACGAGGAGGATGAATTATGCAAGGACATGAGTCATCGGGGTTCCCTTACCATATATCTGCCACTACTTTACGCCAGTCACCTTTCCTTTACACTCCCTTCCAGAGTTCTCCTTTATAATGTCTAAGTAGGTAAGCTCCTAATTTCTGAAAATTAAAATCATCTTCCATTCTATTTCTGGAGATTTTTTCAATATAGAGTAGAAGAGAATGCCTACTTCAAAAAAAAAAAAAGGGCAAAAAAACGAGAAAAAGTGAGAAATGAACAGAGAATAGATTTAATTTCTCTAGCATTCTTTATTCTTTCCAGGTCACTGCCTAGTCTACGTCTAGGCAGGCACATTTTTAAATTTAATTATTACAGTAACTAATCACAGTTACAAAATATTGGTAATTTCATTTTGACCTGAAGTTAGCAACAGGAAATTTGAGAAGAGTACTTTTCAAAAATATTAGTCTGGGGCACCTGGGTGGCTCAGTGGGTGAAGCCTCTGCCTTTGGCTTAGGTCATGGTCTCAGGGAGCTGGGATCCAGCCCCACATCAGGCTCTCTGCTCAGCAGGGAGCCTGCTTCCCCTCTCTCTCTGCCTGCCTCTCTGCCTACTTGTGATCTCTCTCTCTGTCAAATAAATAAATAAAATTTAAAAAAAAATTAGTCTAAGAGCTTCAGCTAAGGGATATGTTAGCATTTTGAAGGAATTACAGAGGGCATGTTACCTCCAACAGCTGTAGAGTCAGACACTGAGGACAAAAATTTCCCCCCATCCATTCTTGCCTATGAGAAGTCACTGTAATCAGTTACAAATTATAATCAGGTCCACAGTAATAATAATAATAATATCAAATAATAATAATAATAAAATCAAGTAAAAATAATAATAATAATATCAAATAATTAATATTGAAAGAAATCACAACATTGTGCTAAGCAAACTAAGTTTGATGGCACCATTCCATTCATATTTGTGAATACAGTCAAGACAAAGGATGAGTGCTTGAATGTGATTTTCAGACTTGCTTAATACTGGCACAAAAACAGACAAGCATATAAGACAAAAACACTTTATTTTTATGATTTTTCTTTTTGCCTGTGATATGTTCTGTTCCCTAAGAATATGAGCCACTTTCAAATTCAATAAAGAAGACAATTTTAAAAGCCTCTAAAACGTAGTTTGTAAAAATAAATTTGACAAAGGAAGTATCTCAGAGAACTGAAATATCAAAGACATCAATAGATGAAGCATAAAATGTTCATCTGGTTTCTGGACAAAAACTTTCTCAACAATGTAAGAAATCCCTAAAGACACTGAGTTCTACTACATAGGCATTTAAAACCTCTGGCATAGAACCCAAAAATGTAAATCTTATTTCAAAAAAACATGACCAAGAGCGAACATCTATAATATACTAAAACTTGAAAAATAGTTGTAAGAGACAAATCTCTAAAACTCACTGGCAAAATATTAGCAAAAATTGAAAACATGAAAATACTCAGTTCCAGTGGTGATGTGATGAAATGGATACTCTCACACAGGGCTGGCAGGAAAGTGAACTGTAACAGTAGTCCTACAAAGCACTTTGTCAGATGTGCAATGTTGCATACTTGACAACCGTCCGATCTCTCCTCTTTTATTGATTGAGCCAAGAAATTATCAGAGAGGCGCATGGATCATTGCAGTTCAGATGGTGGTAAACCAGAAAGAGACTAAATGAATCTATCATATAACCAATATGTCTAAAACACCTAAAACCCTGGCAAACTTTTAGGTACAGTGGATATAGTCATGAATGAAACAAAGTTTCTGTTCTCAAGAAGCTTACATTCTAGTGGAGGAGAGGGCCAAGAGACACAAGCAAATAATCAGATATTCAGAAATACTACAAAGAAAATTAACTGGCTGGTCAGACAGAAAAAGAAAGAGGCCACCTGTGACTCTTTAGGCAGATGAGGTCTCTCTGCAAGGGTGATTTTGAACTAAGACTTGAAATATGTCAGTGAGTCTGTTTTGTAAAGAGCAGTAGGAAGAGTGTTATAGACAAATGAAATAAAAGTACAAAGACAAATACACAGGTAAGAGTTTGATGTGTTAAAAACTGCGTTTCCCATACACCCTTGCAAGCAAACACATGACCTGTTTCATGAAACAGATTCAGAAAAATAATAGGATCAAGAGGAAGTTTTTTCCCAAAAACTTTGTCGTGTCAATGCTTCTTTGAGCTTGCTATACCCATGTCTCCCTAAAACACTGGTGTTAATTGTAGGAACGATGCTGTAGTTAACATCAGCGATAGAAAAACGTATATGAACATGACCAGAAAGACTAAGTCAAAGAAGTAATGGCTTCCTGAGGTAGATACAAACTGCTTTCTCTGCCTCACCATTTTCTGTATTTTAAAAATATTAAAGGATTTTTATATTTTTTATCATAAGGAAAAATTTTAAAAGTGCATGTACTAGAAATAGATATTATTTCAAGATGATAAACAAGGGGAAAAAGAGTTCATCTATTCAACAGAATCATATAAATAATCATATCCAAGAAATATATTTCTAAACAAATAAGTCATTTATTTGTTCAACAAGTATTTTCTGGATGGCCACTCACTATCCTTGGTATTAGGGTCAAAGCAGAGACCAAAACAAGCTGTCCTTCTTTCATGGAAATTCTGGTGGGTTAAGCAGAAAATATACAAATAGCTCTGACTTCACATCAGATCGGAGAGAAACCAGTATCTTCCTAAAGATTAATTGAGGGCAAAAGGACAAGGTTTACTCTGTGCACGAGGTGGGAAGCCTACCGAGGCATAGAGAGAGCACAGACTTCACACATAGGCTTTATCCACCAGGCTTCCTTCATTTCCTCTTCCCCAACCAGGTAGTCGTCTCCTCTCCTAGTTCGCCACCTGCCCCCCCCCCTTCCCCTGCCACCGTCTCGCCCCACTCTATCCCCCACCCCGCCGACCCAGCCACCGGTATCGCGATACTTCCTTGCCTTGTAGAGAAAAGCTTAGTTCTCCCAATTACACCTTCAAACCTGTGATCTCTACTGAACAAACAAATGACTCTCTTTAAAATCCCAAATCCTTAGGAATTGAAAGCCTGTCACGTTTTCATGTCACACTGGGTAATCAGTTCAGAGCCAAGAGAGGCCTCAGGAGACAAGAATACTACTACATGTCACACAAGTCAAAGGAAATCAGAAATCAAATGCAAGTCGTAGGCCGAAGGGGGGAAAAAAAAAAGACCCTGAACCTGAAGCAAATTTTGTCTCCGTAAAAGAGTGTCTTGTGTTTTCTGGCTTAGAGACGTTCTGTAAAGCCCGAGGCAGAGGTTGGGTAGTGATCGCCCGGCCCCTCTGAATGGGCCCTGTTTGCCCATTTATGCACCTGCTCCCTCACCCTGAACAGTTGGCTCCTCTTCCAAGCATCGCAAAAGCCCGCCGCATGTGGTCTCTCACTGTTGCTATGGAAAGAAATGCCTACTGTCAAAATCCCATCGCTATTCTGATACACAGGACTCTAGAAATGCATCCCAAAATAAGCAGAATGAAGAAAATATGGCCGGGTAGTGGACATATTTCAGTTTTGTCTTTAGCAATCACCTAACATTTTGTTTTTTCCATCTCCAATGTCACAGATGTTATACAAA
This sequence comes from Mustela nigripes, assembly GCF_022355385.1. Taxonomy (NCBI): domain Eukaryota; kingdom Metazoa; phylum Chordata; class Mammalia; order Carnivora; family Mustelidae; genus Mustela; species Mustela nigripes. Next base: position 75,307,399 of record NC_081571.1, on the reverse strand, counting down.
AGTAGAAAGACATGCCTCCTGGCATTCTGTCCTGAACCAAACCGAGGAGGAAAATTCAACTGATGTGGAATGTCTTGTTTAACTCAGCGGTGCGCCACCGCATTTCAGGACATCTGAAGCAATCTCCAATGTCCTTAGGTCAGCTCCACATCGAGCACCTTGCAGCAAGGCCATCATCAAAGGAATATTCCCTTGGTGGGGAAACCCACCTCTTCAGAAGTAGCGGACCCTCCTGGTAGCAGATCTCTCTCATGTCCCCACTGCACTGTCATCCCGAGTCTGGCAAAGCAACGTTCAAACCTGCAGACGGAGTCCCACAAGCCTCCTTTCTTCTGCTATTAGTTGAATCGCCGCTGAAGAGCTGGCTGGCTGCCTCCTGAAAGTGTCCTTGTCCCGGTGTTCGGTGGCCGGGTGTCCCGCGGTGGCAGTGTGGCTTCCTCAAGACTTCGTGCTCAGGAAGATTCTTCAGCTACGGACAGTTCTTCAGGCCCATCAGACCTTTTGTCAGCATCAGATAGTCACGGGAGGTAACAGGGAGTGAAGAATAGGGTTTGCCGCTGTGGGTCTGGGGACCCAGAGGGGAAGACTCCCTTGTCCCCTTCATACATACTGTATTCCACCGTATAAGAATGACCTGTATGTATTGTATTAAAATAAAACACAGATGGTGCCCAACTCACGATGGTTTGGATGTAACCCTTTTTTGACTTAACAATGGTGCAAAAGCAGTATGCATTCAGCAGAAACCGTCCTTGGATTTTCGGATTTTGATCTTTGCCCAGGCTAGAGAGAGGCGACACAATCCTCTCCTGATGCTGGGCAGGGGTGCGGAGCCTCAGTTCCCGGTCAGCCGCACGAGCGCGAGGGTCAGCAACCTGTGCAGTGACGACCCTTTTGTACCAGAGAGCCATTCACTTTCAGCACAGCATTCAGTCTGTCCCATGAGACAGCCAGCACTTTACTGTAAGACAGGCTTGGGCTTAGATGATTTTGTCCAACGGTAGGTAATCGAAGTGTTCTGAGCACGGTTAAGGTAGGCCAGGCTCAGCCATGATGCTTGTAGGTTATGCGTATTAAATGCATTCTCAATTTAGAAAGGTTTATCAGGACATAATCCAATCATAAGCTAAGGAAGTTCTGTACAAAAGTCAAAATATTTTAAATATCAAATATTTATCCATTTATTATATCCTTCTTAAATTTCTTCTACTCAGAATCACCTTTCCAGGCAGAGGAGCAGATCACAAAAGCCTACTACTCATCAGGGCGAAAGGCAGGACAGAAATGCCATTCTAAGTGCTCAGAGGTTTAAACTTCTTTGTCTGGGCACAGAAACATCGGCCAGATGTTTTATGTAAACCTTGTAGTCTAATGCTAACAAATGTTAGCATGTGTCTGTGCTAACAAATCAGTATACAGTGAGACCCATAGTGTTAAATAACTATGAACTAAAACAGAAACCCAGCTAAGCTCTAAATTTAAAAATAAAAAATAACACAAAGCCTTAATAAAAGCAGAAGAAAATACAAAGAAAATAGATTCATGAAAATCCATAAAATTGGTGAATACGTTTAATAATGTTATTTCAAATATAAACAAAAGAAAAGTAAAACTCAGTTATTTATGAAGAAAACACTAGGATCATTTGGAAATATTAAAACTATTGTTGAAAATGAAAAATTAAATGCAGATTAAAACATTTTTACTACTAATAAAGAGCTGAATAGTAATTCAATGGTAACAAAATTGGAACATTTTAATGGAACAAATAATTTTGAGATAAAGCATAAATTCATAAGATGTACTCAGGAAGCAGAAAATGTGAATTCACTCTTTTGTGCTCGGCATCCACCTGGACTCAACACCCTGATTCCCCATAAGATGCAGGGAACAAGAGGAACAGATATGAACATGAAATGTATGCTGCCAACTGTGACATGAATAATAATAAAAATATATTAAAGTTTTATATTTTATGTATAAAATATAAAATTATATTTTATAAAAATTAAAAATAATTGTAAAATATAATAAAATATTTAAATTTATTAAAATAAATAATAATTTTTTTATTAGAAAAATAAAAATGTAGGTAATTCCATTACCTACAGACAGAGCCTCCTGTCTTCTGTCAGCACCCATAAAACTGCCAGGCTCACTTGTTAGCTTGCAAGGAAGCAAAAGCCTCAGCACCTTTCTGTTCCTGACACTGTTCTATTTTGTTACTGGTATATTCCCAACACCAAACACGGCGCCTGACATACACTGAAGCACTCGGTAAAGATTGAATAAAACAATGATGTTATTAGAATAATATTTTTATTTATTTTAAATATTCAATATTTAAATTTATTTAAATATTGAATATTTAAATTTATTTTAAATATTCCATTATTTTCATCCTTACTATTCCCGTAAACCCTCCAGGCAGAGTTAGACACAACTTACCTAGGATCGCTAGGGCATAAAGAACATTTCATTGTCTCAAATATTTCATCACATTGCACTGTCTATCTTTATTCACATATTTCTATCTTCTGCTAGACTATGAGCTCTTCAAAGACATACACATCCGGCACATAGTAGGTATTCTCAAAAAGCGTTCATGAAATTGATAAAAAGGCTTTTTACATGCACACTCCTATTACAGGAATCTTCATGTTCTTGATTGTCAAAGCCCAATGACTTGGGGAGAAATACAAATACACCCTTTTAGATGAGCCTGCGGACAGTCTATCTAACAGTAGAGACATCTCATTCAAATACATTTTCTTTGTGTGAAAGCACTCACTGTTAATTTTGGCCTTTTGTGAAGGTCTCAGCTTTAAATGTTTGTAATAAATAAGTAGGCAGGCTTGAGAGTTGGTAACAGCTTAAAGCACAGCATGGGGACATCTAAAACGTCTCCGTATTAAACACTTCATGGAGAGATGACCTGCTGAACATTCTATTTTGCCCTCACCTTCTTTTACTTACCTAGAATTATCCTTAATTGTACAAAAAGGCTGTGTGATGCTGTTTTTTTCCTTGACATTATGTGAATATGTCATTTTCTGCAAGTAGAGTGCAGTGCGCATTAGAGAAATTTCCCAGGTGTATTTTCCCCTTAAACACAGACAAGACAGAAGCGGCGGCTACCAAAGCAGGTTAAAGCAACGCCAGCCAACTCTCATCTGCCCTACACCATTTGGCTTCTTCAAATTCCCTTCCTGCAAAATAGGTACAAAAGGCTCCCGGCTAAGAGCAACATTTTTTATTTCAGTATTTATTTTGGTAATACTCTCCCCTCACAGAAAATGTATGTATGGAATGTGTTAAACAGGTTTGTACTTCTATAGTAAATTTGTGAAAGTGTTGACCATAAACACTAGTGATGTAAGGATAATCGCATTTTTATGTTCTCAATGAATAGTTCGATGCAATTTTTGAGAAAATGCACAAAACATTCATTTTCTTAGTTAGTGGCATTTTACTTGTATGTAATGTTACAATGCACTCTTCTTACTATATTTGATCTTCAAAACTAACCTGAGATTTAATATAAAAGAGTAGTTAAGATATTGGGCCTAGGAGTCAGACTGTCATGTTCAAATCCCTCATGGACTTCCTCTCTGAGAAATCTTCATTGCTTTCCATCTGCTTTGTGTCCCCAGTAACTCCGTCAAGTCCTGAAAGGATGAACAGTTTTGTAACAAAAATAGGTCTTTTTTTTTATTTTTTTAATGCATCTATCCTAACCATAATGCTTTTGACAGCTCTCCTGAGAATACATCTTTATAAAGCAAAATGTTTTTAAAAATTACTCCAACATTCAGCAAAAAATATGCTTTCTTTTACAATCAGGTTTTTTTTTTTTTCCTTAATTGGCCATATCTTTTGCAGATTGGAGGAATGCCCGTATGTTTAGCTACAGTCTAAGTTTCTCACATCATCCTGGCTTTACCAGGTCACATTAGGCAAAGATGAGCATCAAGGTTAGAGCAGTAACTTCAGGATTTACAGAAACCAGACTTGAACACTCTTCCTCTGCCCAGTTCACCATGTACTACTGTGTAATTCAGTGGTTGTTCTGCTACCCACAGACTCTATTCTGTCACCTTTAATAGCAAAAGAGGACAGTCTCAGCACTGTCATTTGTCACCTCCCTATGGCTTTAGTTGTAGAAGGGAGGATTTTCCCCCTACCAGGAACTAAGCCTCCCTAAAGATTCTAGCTCTCTGTTTCTGCTGGTTCCTTATTTTTTGATAAAGCTGAGTTACATCCATTCCCCTGGGGCCATGTCAGAGTCATTTCAGAGCTGCCCATCTGGGTCGTATGCAAAGGCATGCTCTTTGCTAACCATGGATAGACATGTGATCTCCATGCAGGTAAAGGGGTGAGTTGCCAATTCACTTGGAGTTCTTTGCTTCATTCCAGACCCCACAGAAGGAGCCTGGTATGTTTACCTTCGTTATTTTAGAATATTACTTCCCATTCTCTGAGGCTTGACTCTCAGCTCAAATTCTTTTCACATCATTCCATAGGTTCGAGAGACCCTTCTGGGCAGCAGGAACCTGGTGAAACTCTTAATAAACCACAGTGTCTGAAGGGGTCATTCAGATGAAAGCCCCCACCGCTACCATCACTACAAAGTCTTAAAAAATAGTGGGTTCACATATTTAGAGAAAAAAGTGCATGGTGTTAACTTTATTTATTCTGGTGGGCTGGATCCTTTTGCCTGAATCCTGATTTTTACCTCCCTAAATTTTATAGCACAGTCAGACCCTGGAGACTTTAAAATTGATTATCCCATATTTCTTCTACCGAATATGACATCTGGCAGGTTGAAAACAGCACTTGCTTCCAATTTTGTGCCAGTTTGAACAAACTACTATCAGATTAATGCTGTTTTATTGGGTACATATAAAATAAGTTCCCAGGAGCACTGCATTTAAATCAAGGGAAGGAAATTGGTAAAGGATATAATCTGTCGATGGAGAGGTATAATGGAAAAAGACTGAGCAACAATCCAATTCATTTCACTTCATTCTCTCTCCTCTCCCAGGGAATGGCTGGAGGAGAAAAGGAACATCCCAAATCATTTTGCCTTTTCCTTCTGTCTCAAATGCTACACAACCAGGAATATGAGAATTTGGGGGAAAAGGGCCTCTGACATTTTTACTAGCAGCATTCTCTTTGCATTATGTCTTCCGGCTTTTTGGTATAAGCACTATAGAAACAAATATTTTGATTTATTCATATTTGTCTCTCTCATGATTGTCGACACAAGGCACTGAATGTTATCAGTTATCAGTAAAAATGTATTTAATTAGTAAATAGGTGAATATGTCCAAATAACCAAATCAGCCATAAAAGTAGTTCTTATGAATCAGTTTCTAGGTCAGGAGAATCAAATACATTTACAACTATGTCTTAAAAGCCTAAAATGCCATTCTAAATATTTGCAATGGAGGAAAAAAGGCTGATGTATGCCTAATACTCTCTAAGAGCTTGTCAGATCATGAATAAAGGAATGAAGGAATGGGCACTAAGACATTGGTTACTTTTGAAACGAGAGAGTGAGGTCAGACTAGGGATGGGGCACCTGGTTTCGGTGTGACTTCAGACTTCAATGTCTTCGCCTAAGAGTTGAAACTTCTAATAATACATGATGCTCTATGTCGTTTTGTGTGATTGTGTTAACCTGTACTTTCTTTAACAACACAATTTAAAATAGTAATAAATAATAGTAATAAAAATAGTAATTTACATAAAACTTAAAGAGTTAAAGGCTTTAGTATGTATCTCACATAAGGCCATCTGTCAAGGAGCAGTAATTTTTTCTTTCAGTGTATACTTATGAAATCCAATCAATCCTTAATGATGGTGTCCCCTTGGGGGCCAGCCCACAATCTCACTTGGTTTTGCCAGCATCCACTTGATTCCACTAATGGGACTAACCTAAGCAGTCATTTCTGCTCAGACAGATCACTGGCACCCTTGGAGAAAAGGTTGGAGAAAGGGACCGATGCAGAGTAAGCAGAATGTAACGGGCTTACACTTGATCGTAGGTCCTCAGTTTCTACATCTTTATGACAAGGGATTTCCAAAAATTAGATCATGAAGCACTTTAGGAAACTGGTAAGGTAACATATGTTCCCCCAAGCCATAGTTTGCTCACCACAGGTCTAAGAACTTGTCCTTGGACAGACTTTGGAGAAATCTTGACCTCATGGAAGCCCAACAATGAACAATTCAATGTATTTTATGGATGGAAACTGACCCCAGTAGAGCCCAAGGTCATAAAGGAAGGTAGAGCCCAAGGTCGTACAGCACTTAAAGATCTTTCAACTACAGATTCTAAATGGGGAGTGACTTTAGGGGCCATCGTGGGGTAATACAATTCTCTAGGACACTTGCTGGGTAATAGCTCAAAGTCATTTGTCTTTGCATAAGATTTCACTTTGGTTTCCTACAATCAGTGCATCTCAAGTGAGGATGTCAGTGTCAGATAGCTGGACTCTCACTGGGAAAGGGCTTCCTCAGTGTTGCCTAGAAACTGAATCACTAGAAGAATGCTGGACACTGCATGCCACAGAATCACCCCCAACAGGACCCCTGAGATCTAGCAGATGAGCTGGCCAAGTAGGGTTGACAATGAAGACAGTCTGACGACTCCCTCCACTGTGGTCAACCACTGCTCCGAGTACTCAGTACAGAAGAGCATACGGGAGTTTCCAGAAGGTTGAGCTGCCACAGAATGACCAGGAACTGTGGAAGGACTCCCTATCATTTCCCCATGTCACCTGCTTTCCCTACAGAAAAGTAATCAAATACAAGCCACTTGAATGATTCCTAGAACAGATTCCAGGACCTACACTACAAGCAAGGCAGGACAGGCTAAAGACAGCCAACCAAACAGCAGGAGACGAAAAGTGAACTCAAGTCAAACCAAACTCCACCCCTGCCATGAAACAGGACCAGAGGCACCTGGTAATAATCACAATAATAACCACTGAGATATATACCACTTTGCCGTTTAAAAATAACTCATTATTATTTTACTTGCTGTCAAGAAAAAGCAGGAAGAGTAATTAAGTTAAATTGTGAGCGATTTCAACTGGGTAATGAACAGGGGTAGAATTCCAAGCTTTATATGCTTTCATTCCAAAAAAGTCCAAGGCATTTCCAGACTGGATACTGGAGTCAATTCAAATCTCACTGCTACATATGGAGTTCCCGGAGGACTTAAACATGTGCCCAAGTAGTTCTGATTATTATTTATTTGGCAAAAGCTGCTGAAGGCTGTAGGTGCCATTCACCACCCGGATGCCTCTTCTGCACCTAGGACCGGCTGAAATGAAAGGCAGGTGTGTGTGGGGGGGGTGCTCTGACCAAGTCAACACTGGGAAAGAGAACTTTTTTCCCAATGAATAAATCTGCTTGAGTTCTCCCTAGTTGTGAGAGATGCAGAAGGATTAATTAGTAAATGATTTTCAAATTTGATGTGATTTGGAAGAATAATAACCTCACAAGAATTTCAGGGCAGTTGTTTAATATTCAGAGAGAACATTAAGCTCCCCAGAAGAAAAGATCCATACAAATATAATAATATAGCATAATGAACCTGATTGACAAAGAGCAACATGACATTTTTAACTTGGCAATGTTTTATTTAATTGCATCCTTATAAATGAAACTTTCATTTCCAATATTGGTCAGCAGGAATTTCACTACATTAAACACACTGTTATAAATAGGAACCCAAAGGGCTCTGTTCACAACACTTCAAGAAAACAATTTATAAAGAGATACTTCATGATGCGTTTTATTGGACTTGATGCTAGTGAGCTGAAGCCTTCAGGCACTGGTGAAAAATGATCCTAACCATGACCGATCAGTTAAAGGCTATTCTGAATATACTTTCTGTATGCTTACGGTTATATCCTGAGAGATCACAGAGAATTAGAGTATCTAGTGGGCCACTTTTGGGGAGTAGAATTGGTGCTGCCAGGACAAGCCTGTAGCCCAGGGATGGCATCAAAGATACAGAGAGATGACAGGGGGCCACTGGGAAAGCCAAAGTGAGGGGAAGGAGGTCTAAGAGCCGATGGCAGGAAGCTGAAACAGCAGAAGGCAGAAATGTGTTCCAGGCACGGGGTTCCATCTGAGAAGCAAATTAAAATACACAGACACCCAAGCCCTGAGCCACCTCTCAACAATTCTTCCTCTTTTCCCCAATTACTCTTATGAAAAATTCCAACCACACATGATTTTTTTTTCTTTATTCAAGGTCATCCATGAATGATCCCTATGGGGATATAGAATTACAAGTAGAAAAATCCAAGTCTGCTCATTTACATGTGACCCACATTAGGGGGCTATGGACAACATGAGGAATTTACTGTCCAAGCCAGAAGTGGCCACTCTAGATGACTTTCCTTTTTCTCTCTAATCTTGTTTCAAGATTTGGTCAAGTCATCTTATAAAGTGAAAGGGAGGGGCACCTGGGTGGCTCAGCTGGTTAAGCATCTGCCTTCAGCTCAGGTCTGAGCCCAGGGTCCTGGGATGGAGTGTCTCTTCAGGGTTGGGTCTGGGTCCCTGCTCAGCAGGGAGCCTGCTTCTCCTTCTCCCTCTGCCCCTCCCCTTCCCCCACTCACAGGAGTGTGCATGCTCTCTCTTTCTCTCTCGTTCTCTCTAATAAACAAAATCTTTACAAAGAAAGAAAAGAAAGTGAAAGGGGAAATACGAACATAAAGAAAAGAGCATCTCAGTGCTGCCAACAGTCTTCTTCCTTGCCCAGATAAAACCATAAAACACTGGCCAGCCTTCCCTGTAAAGCAGTCTCCCCAGCAGCCATCTATGCTGTTGACAGAATAAAGTTTGCATCAGGTGCCTGTGTAATTGCTGGCATGAAGACATGGGATCGGGTTAAAAGAACAGTAGGAACAACAGGTGCGAGATCTGACAATGGCCGTTCTTTAATAATGGGGTAGAGGTTGTACACCACACACAAAAAAGGATATGGAGTAAATGCAAAAGGAGTCTGAAGCAAGATTGTGCTGGGGTAGGACATTCTGGAACCAAGGCAAAACCCCATCTGAAGCTCAAGGAGGTGTGACTGGCCGTCTAGAAAGCTGACGCATACATCACAGCCATGCATAAAGTACACATCTGAATACATTATTTAGATCACCTGCATATTTCTTTTTTTTTTTTTTTCAACAGAGAAAGCACACGTGTGTGAGTGTTGGGGGGGAGTAGGGGAGGCAGAGTGAGAGGGAAGAGAGAATCTGAAGCAGGCTCCACACCCAGCTCAGAACCCAACTCAAGGCTTGATCTCATGACCCTGAGATCATGACTTGAGCTGAAATCAAAAGTTGGACACTTGGGCGCCTGGGTGGCTCAGTGGGTTAAGCCGCTGCCTTCGGCTCAGGTCATGATCTCAGGGTCCTGGGATCGAGTCCCGCATCGGGCTCTCTGCTCGGCAGGGAGCCTGCTTCCCTCTCTCTCTCTCCCTGCCTGCCTCTCCATCTACTTGTGATTTCTCTCTGTCAAATAAATAAATAAAATCTTTAAAAAAAAAAAGTTGGACACTTAACTGAATGAGTCACCCAGGAGCCCCAGATCACCTGTATATTTCTAAACACGATGATGTTTCACCTTTTCTTAATTAATTCTTATTTTTATAAAATCCTAAATCCTTAATAAACCAAATTACTTGAATTCTAAATTAATCTCACAGAATACTTCCCTACAGATCTCTAAACATAAACCAACACACACAGCACCCCTTCCCATATGTCCTGGAGAAGCAAACCAATGTATAAAGGTATTTCACAGGTATTAAATGATATAAAAAAGAATAACTATCATGCATATCTTTATACAAAAATATGCCTCATATTTCCACCTTTAAGACACACCTTACATAACATTTTAACAGTCTTGGCTATGCATTCTATTTGAGAAATTTTTAAAAAAAAGGCACACTTACATCTGCAAAGGAAATACAATGACCATATTTGATGCAAGAGAATTTTCATCACACATGTGGAAACTAAGGCCAGCCAGTGGAATTTCAAAGGAAATGTAAGTTGAAAGTGGAAACCATTCCCAATAGAAGTCATATGAGGTCTCAGGTAGAGAACATTTTTTTTTCAGTACTAAGTTAAAAGAAGTGCAAAAAAAAAATTTTAAGTGATGGATCAGATAAATTAAATTAGGATGTGAATATCAAGAGTACCCAATCATATGACTGAACGGAAAACCTTACCGACTAAAATCCTACAACAGAACCAGATGCTGTTGGGAAAACATTCCAATCAGAGGTTGGCATCAAAATCTCCCCCACCTCTACTGAAACTGTCAAAGTATTAAACCCTACATAAGGAACACGCCTCTTTGAACCTGACAGCGGGGAATTTTGCAGCTGCCTGAAAGGAAAATCCATCTTAGCTGAATTACTTTGAAAAAAGAGAAGAGTGCTATTTCTCTCAAGGACTCCTCAACATCAGAATCAATTTCCGGATAATTTCTCTGGAGACCACTCAGTCGCCATCCAAAGGGACCACCCTTCAGGGGAGCTACATGGTCACAGGGGGAAATAGGGACACCACGTGCTCTCAGCTCAGGAAGACATGGGCCAGGCCACTTGGGACACAGAGCACCTCTGCGTGGGCCTTCCACGTGGCCAATTTGAATGAAAATGCCCCATGCAGAATCAAAGTTTTTCATTCATTTCCAGCGTTGCTCTATGACTCATTTGCTAATCAATTGCCTAGAACTTTCGGAGTCCCCCTGCCTTCCTGGTTTAAAGGCCGTGGCCCACCCCGACAGGAAACATCGACATGGCAAGTGTACACCTTAGGGATGGGGTGAGCAGTGTAAGGAGGCAGAAGGGGAAAGAAGATGTCTTCGCCTTGTGCCGAGAGCACCCATTTCCTAAAGCTGGCTCCGTCAACTGCTACCCACGTGCACACACCTTATATCCTAAACTCTCGAGGCCTTAAGATTCTTGACCTATGCCTTGGGAATTCAAGAAGACTTTACCCAAAAGATGTGATGTGAGGAATAAAATAATCCTTTTACAGTACTTACCTTGGTGCTTGCCTATTTGTGGTGGCCAATTAATGTTAGTTATAATAATGAATATGATGCTTGTCAGGTAAATTTGCTTACAGAACCAGAAGACCCCTTCATGTGGCCTCAGTTCCAGACTCTTCCATCTGATTAGGCCCTTACCTCTCTTTTCCCTTGACATCAGAGCTCCCATCGGGAAGGCCGTTTCCAGAGCCTTTCCTATTGTGGCCATTACCCTCTGCCAGGATCCCCAGGGCTGCCCCAGCTCTCTAGACCCCCTTGGCCGTGGTGACCCAAATGCCCCAGACTCCAAACCCCAGACTGTCCACTCTTGTTGCATAGATCCTGCTTCCTTCATGCTTCCGTGTTCCTCTCTAGGTTTTCAAGGACACCTCTGTTCAGGGAACGACACTGAAGTGCCTTCACTGGATGGGAGTGAGGACGTAGGTTGGGACAGCCTGCCGCAGACTCAGAAGAGGGGGAATTTGTTTTCTGGGAAATATTATTTGACATAAGGGTCTTTAACATGTAGGTCCATGGGTAATCGCTACCATGCTCATGAAAATAATGGTGAGAAAGAAGTTGAGGAGGAAAGATTTCAGGGGGAAAAATCAAATGCCTCGGAGACTGATTAGTGGTACTGGAAAACCCAAGAAAATAAGACAGAGCAGAGACTTAATAATCCATTTCTTCTCTGTAGGCTATAACTAATCACAGTCATTCATAGTAAGCCATTTATCATTTATGGCTAGTTATCATACAGCCACAGCACAATTATGTATGTATGTATGTATGTATTGTTCAGTATTAAAATCATAGAATCGGGATGAAGTTTTTGAGATCATGTAAGTCAAGCCACTCCTTTCACAGACAGGGGGTTTGAAGTGTGAGAAGTTAAATGATTTTCTGGCTCCCAGAGAGGTGCTCAGGCAAAGGGAACCTCAGCCTGGGGCTCCATCCCTATTGGTTCCTGCCTTGTCTGGGAGCTTATCTACCTTTGAAGCAAACGGGGTTCGTTAAGAGTGTGAAATTTCATACTGGGTACTCTCTGCTATTTTGCAACAGAAATAGGTTTTGAACCCTGACTTCGACGTGTTAATTTTTAGATATTAGCAAATCACTTCAGTAGAAATGTTCTGTGAGAAATAGGAACTCTAGAGTAATACAGACTGGGAAATCGTGATATAGGACAAGAGCGTCTGTCTGTGGAGAAGTTCTGGAAAAAGGCTAGTGGGAACATGAAAGAGCATTAAGAAAACCAGCATAAGACAAATAAAACTTTTGAAAATGTCCTCCTCGATTACAAAATACACACTGTGTGATAAAGGATATGAACTTGAATCTCGATGAATTCTTTTACCTAGAGTCATTTCAAGAAAAAGTTATGCCTGTTACATAAACCAAGTTTACCTACCCAATGGGAAAGCTTCTTCCTAATCATGTCCCAGACACAGACCATGAAATCCCACACACCCCTGGTGGCTCCCAGTACAGACACTTCTCATGCTATTCTACCTCCCTGGCCCGGGCCCGCCCTCTGTGAGGCAGGTCCCCAGTGCAGTAGGACGTGAAAAGGACCAAAGTCATCTGCTTGAAAAAAGTCTTCCTCCCCTCTGTTAGTTACCTCTTTTTTGAGCAAAAACAGCGGGTAACCAGAATACTGATGCACAAACAGCAGCAGTGCCACTGGGGAGTGGCATCCACGCACAGCAATCCTGAGGATCCTTGAGAGGATGCAATGCGGATGGCACATTTGGATGAGAGGACGCCAGGATGGGAACGGAAAGTTAAGCCTGGGCTAGAGGCGACTATGTTTATGCCTGCTGGAATACGGACAGGACATGACCTGTGCGGGGGCCGGAAATGAATGTGGGCTGTTTCACTGTTACGCCCATAGTGGACTCAGCCCCACCACTCCTGTGACCTCAACACCATGCCTTGCTAGGGAGTGGACACCAAGGGGGGTGCTCCAGTCATCATTCCTGCTATGGAGATATTTTGGAGTCAATAGTCTTCCTAAATCACTAATTTATTTGGGGCACCTGGGTGACTCAACTGGTTCAGTGTCCAACTCTTGATTCTGGCTCAGGTCACAAACTCAGGGTTGTGAAATCGAGCCCTATGTCAGGCTCCTCGCTGGGTCTGGAGCCTGCTTACCGAGTCTCTCTACCCCTCTCTCTCTCTCTGCCTCTCCCTGCCTCCTAGTCATGCTCACTCCCTCTCTCTCTCAAAATAAATAAATAAATAAACAAATAAAGTATTTGGAGTGTGTGTGTGATGTGTGTGTGTGTGTGTGTGTGTGTGTGTATAAAATGATTTTTATTTATTTATTTGTCAGAGAAAAAGAGAACACAATCAGGGGACACAGCAGAGAGAGGGAGAGGCAGGGAACTCGATGCGGGGCTCCGTCCCAGGACCCTGGGATCACGACCTGAGCTGGAGGCAGACACTTAACTGACTGAGCCACCCAGGCATCTCTTATCTGGAATATGTGGTTGAGAATTAAAAATTGCCAGAACCTTCCACGCTTCCTTGATCAGTTTATGGAGCCCAAAGCCCAACTGAGGGTTCCAAACCCTCCCTGACCAGCTAGGAATGTTGTCATGGGGACTAGAGAAGTACTCCACTTGCCTTGTGTCCTTGTCATCTCTCTTCAACTAACATGTTCCTATTTCTGGGAAGTCTGTATCATACTGTTGGAATCACGCTGCATTACAAACCAGTGTTAAATTACAGAAATATTTAAAAGTAGAAAAAAGCATTTAAAATTTGGCCAACCCCAACCAGTTAGTATTTCACAGAACTGTTCACGTTTGTATGTTTGCACCCATACCTCTCCCAGAGCTGAGAGCTCAGTACACATACATACAAGAGTCTGAGTCTTTAAAATCGATTTCAGATGTACACATACAAAGCCTTCATATTTATCATTTTAATGACTACTATCACAATATGCTAACATGCTATAAATTTATTTTATACTACTGAAAAAATAATCGGCCTACAACTTTCACTCTTTTAGACATCAACGCATTTTCCTTCCTCAGGGTTCTTTCTTTAGGATACATGCCCAGGAAAGCGTTTTCTTGGCTGTAAGGTTAACACTTTGTATGTGGGAAACTGTATATGAATCATACGTAATATAACAACATCAAACATGACACAAATATGTTTACATATTGACTTGTGTACAGGCATGTGTATCTATACATAGATGTGTGTGTGCGGAGAGAGTTACCTAGTTACACACTCTAACTAGAGCATCATATATTTTTACCTCTTTTCTAATTTTTGCTAGAAAATAGTGTTCACAAGTATTTTGATAATCACGTATTCATCAAGGAGGAAAACAAAATCTGAGAAGTACATGAATGGTCACCCAAACTTCAGTGCTACGGCTGAAGACAAACTTCATCTGAAACATAAGCTAATTTGGAGACTTTGATAGGAAGCCCCATGAGCTCTCTGGGTTTCAATTTTCTCATTTAAAACAGAAATAAAACACAAACAAATCAAAACAGGAGTCACTAAATCCCCTGTTTGCATTCCAGCTCTCTGTTCATTTGGGTTATTATTTTAGGACTACAAATATACATATGTTGTATGTTCCATCGTCTCACCGCGGACAGTACGTAAACACAACATCCCTCCCAAAAGTAGCTGAGCAGTGAGATGCTTAGGCAAATGATACCAAAAGAGAAACCCAACTATGTGCTCTTGGGATAAACGGAAAGAAACATAATCAGTTAAAACGTCTCTATAAATCTAGCCTGGCAAATCTCTCAGACAGACCTGAGATTAGAAGCCAGCAACAGATGGCAACGTGCTCTGCACAAAGCCAATTTCTCTATAACCTTGAGATTTTGAAAGGTCCCCAAAGAAGAAAAATCAGATAGGCTCTTAGCCGGGATTGTCCTCAAGACAAATGAAGCTAATGGACTTGTGTCAAAGGAAGAAGATGAGATCGATGTTCGACGGGCTTCCGTCCCCAGGTGCAAGGACATTTTGCCGTCAGGCATGTAGAATAAATCTTCAGGTGACTGGGAGGACAGATGTGGAAAATATATTGGCAAGAGGAGCCGGTGACGAAGGCCCAACTCACATACCCCTCGGGGGGAGTGCTGTGGTGCAGCTGAAGCTTGTCCAGGACACAGAGGAGAGCGTGCTGATGTCACCTCCCCACACCCGCAGGTCGCAGACACTCCAGACCACGTGAGTGAACGCAACATGTAAGTTTTAGCCAAAGACTCTCAAAACGCAATTTACTGCAGTGTACAAAGTTACAACAGAGTATATGGCATGAGGCATATTAAAATGATTTAATGGAAAATAGCTTATTTTTTTTTTCTTTTCAAAAAAGAAGAGAAACTTGGTATCCTCTTAAAGTTCCACAGCCTTCATTAGGTTCACTACCCTTTATCAAATCATCGGAGAGTGGGAAAAAGACCCAAAGGCAAGCGCTCCATTGTTACTAGGCAAGGAAGAGAAATCAAATAGCCCTTTATTTATGAACTACTAGATGTTTTCTTAGCTCAAGATACCAAGTCCTCTGAGTCAGAGTCTGAAAATTCTAAGTCAGAGTCTGAAACCTGTTCATTCCACAAAATCCATCATTTCCACCTCCTCCCGCTACTCGTTCATTCACCCATTTATCTATCCATTTCTTTGTGCAATAAGCTTTAAAGCATACCTACCATGAGCTTCACAAAGGATTTACTCCCAGAAACCCTGGATTTCAAGCTCTGAGGAACTCTGGGAAAAGAAAGGACCAAAGGAAGGAAAAGAAAAGCCGGACCAAAGGAGGAAAGGCAGAGGAAGTAGGTCCACAGGGTGCCTCCCAAGTACCCCTCTCAGGATGTCGGTCCATGTAACCCTGACAACCCCTGCCTCCTCATGGACTCCCTAGACACTGTGGAAGGAACCCCAAACGAGAAATTGGTATCCACTGTAAGTTACCAATTTACTAGAAACCGCAATAGAGTGCGTCAGCTCCACTGAGCCCGGTGGATTTCTGAGATTGAAAAGCAAGTCCATATATTCCGAAAAATTCCACTTCTCTCCAAAAATAGCAAAAGCACCTCCTAAATGAATAACTGTGGAGCATGACCACAAATACGCCCTGTATTTGAAGCAGGTGAACTTCAAAAAGAAGGCACTATGTACATTTCAAATTCTTCCATAAGAAAATTGGTCATCCAGGGGACTCAGCATCTGCAGTCTTATAAATCAGATGACAGATAAGTGAAATACTTAAAATCATCAACGGCACGTGCGGCCAAAGAAAATGTCAATGTATGATGGGGGGAAGTTGTTAGAATGAGTGTCCAGACCCGGGTCTCCTACCACAGTTTGTCTAATCTTAGATCTCTTAAATCTGAACAAAACGTTACAGTGTATACCTGCTTACTGCTTACACAGACCTTCTCGTGATGAGAAAGCAAAAAAAAAGAAAAGAAAAGAAAAGAAAAGTGAGTTAATTGGAAGCTCTCAGCCTTATAAGGTGGGTAGTTTCCATGACGGGGAGGACACAAAGGTCTAAGGAAACAAGAAGATTCCTGAGTCCATCCTGCTGGCCTGGCAGAGGAGAATGGCGGTGAAGGGGACCGGGACATTAGAGAGAGAGAACCAGACAGAGATCCATGAATGACAAAATTCAAGCACTTTTAACTCACAGTGATTTATATTAAAAATGGAGCTACCCTACGGCCCAGCAATTGCACTATCAGGTATTTATCCAAAGGACACAAACAGTGGTTCGAAGGGGCACCTGCACCCCAATGTTTATAGCAGCAATGTTCATAATAGCCACAATACCCAAAGAGCCCAGATGTCCATCGACAGAGGAATGGATAAAGAAGATGTGATATATATGTATGGATAGATAGACTGATAGATAGATAAAGACAGACAGAGATATACAGATATACATATAGGTATACACACACAATGGAATATGACTCAGCCATCAAAAGGAATAATCTTGGCATTTGCTGTGATGTGGGTGATTTGCTGTGATTTTGCTTTGCAAAATAAGTCAGTCAGAGAAAGACAAATATCATAGGATTTTACTCACATGCAGAATTTAAGAAACAAACAGATGAACATAAAGAACAGGAAAAAAAAAATAACAGAGAGGGAAATAAGCCATAAGAGACTCTTTACTACTGGAAACAAACTAAGGGTTGCTGGAGGGGTGGGGTGGGGGATGGGGGAACAGGGTGATGGACACTAAGGAGGGCTGATGTGATGTCATGACCACTGGGTGCTCTATGCAACTGGTGAATCACTAAATTCGACCTCTGAAACGAACACACTATATGTTAATTAAGTTGAATTGAAATTTAAAAAAAAAGAATCTGAAGATATATAAGCACATACAAATATTGAGCAAGGGAGCACCTGGGTGGCTCAGTCAGCTAAGCATCTGCCTTTGCCTCAGGTCATGATCCCAGGGTCCTGGGATTGAGCCCCACATCAGGCTCCCGGCTCAGCAGAGAGTCTGCTTCTCCCTCTGCCCCTCCCCCTGCTCGTGCTCCCTCTCTTCACTCTCTCTCAAATAAATAAACAAATAAATAAGATGGTTTTAAAAATGATTGCATTAAAGAGTCTTTAGAACCTTAAAAAAGATCATTCCTATAGACTTTTCTACCAGAAACCAAGAAAGATCCTATACCTGCAAAATGCTAGTACACCACTTATTAACAATGGAGCCAGTGTGAAAAGAAACTTTAAAGGTCTTTACTAGATGTCAATAAATGTCTTTGGCTTTGGGGCAATGCTGATGCCTGGAACACTAAGGAATTCCCAGCATATCCACAGGAAAACACGTTATTCAATGATGCTTCTCTAATGACCAAGAAACTCTGTCCCCTTTCCCTGCACATCCATCAGACTAAAATTTGAAGCAAGAGGATAAATAGAACCAAAGCTGTTGCATTTCACTTGGCCTACGTTTTTAGGTTTGTCGTCTTTGGTCAATACATTTATTTGTAGGGTAGCCTCTTCTCTGCCCCATTTACAAGTTCCTGCCCCTCTGAAGCTATCACACCCCAGAGATACAATCCCTTGCATTCTTCAAGTCCTGCTCAAAGAGTACTCCGCCTGTACGATCATCCCAGCCCAAGTGAACGGGTTTTGTGCCCTGTGCGTGAACAGCAAACTACTCATTCCACTGTGTACAGCATTATTCAAATCACTCTCGGTTTCATGGGCTTCAGGGTGGGCAGCCCCTTCTTGCTCAAGAGGACTCTGCAAAACAGCAGCTCCGTAAGTGTGTCTCAGTTAGCTTGGGCTACTATAACAAAATATCATAGACTGAGCGGCTTACACAACAGAAACTTATTTCTTACAGTTTGGAGGCACAGAAATTTCTTTCTCACAGTGTGGAGGCTGGGGATGTCCAAGATCAGGAGCTGGCATCCTTGTCTCTTGGGGAGACCAGCTGCCTTCTCACCGTATCCTCACATAGTACAGAAAGAGACCACCAGCGCCTCTTCCCCTTCTCAGAAATGGCCACAAACCTGTCATGGGGGATCTACCCTCGTGATCTATTCACCTTCCAAAGGCCCATCTCCCAATACCGCCATACTCAGCATTCGGGTTTTAATATGAATTTCGAGGGGAAAAACTTTCAATCCATAACAAGATGCTAACTAAATTGCATGAAACACATTATTATTAAATGCGCCCCTTGAGACAAATAAGGGCTTGAGACAAAGTCTGAAAGGAAAACATTTGTCTTTTACTGAGAGCTATCGATCCACATACCAAGACCTCTCAGTGCACCTCTGACTGGTTCCTATTTTTTCACCAGAGTTAGACAAACTGAATGTTATTTTATCCATGTGCTTCAGGATTTCACTGTCCTTTGATACCACTGACCTCATCCCCAACAGTACATTCAGGCTTTTTTCCCTTTAGTGTGAAAAGAATAAAACAAAAGTTCACTCACTCCCTTTGTTCAAAAATGGACCTTACCAGATATCCCTTTAAAGTCTACCGCTCTAATGTTATTTCCATTCACACGTTTCAGAAAACTAATCTCTCTGCAACAGATGTGAGGATGGCATTTACAAACCATTATTCTGCACGCTTTTGTTCAAGTATATTTCATTTAAAATATTATCCGATGCTTATTAATCCCCGTGATGGGTCCCCTCACATTGTTACACTTAATCTTCGTAAAGACACTGTGAGATGATTTCCATTCTTCCTCTGAGAAATAGGCTTGGAAGAGGTAAGATAACCTGCTCAGGGTTGCACAGCCATTCCAAGGTAGACAAGATTCTATAGATCCAGGATTTTTCTAACCCTGAAGCCCATAAATATTCAACTACACCATCTGGTCTTTCCGAGTCACATGCCAAAGCACTGAAGGGGAACTGCAATATATTGACATATATATGCCATGTGTTAATAGATGAGGGATGGTTCCATAAAAATTTAATGGGTGGAAATTGGCAGGAAAAAAACACCTGTCATCTTAAAGCTATATACAGTTTACTTCTCAAAAGAAGTAGAGTTTGATCCCTACTCTGGAACATGATTTTTGTTTGTTTGCTTAGTGTCATTAATTATGGCCCAAAATCCTGTAAGGAAGAAACACCGTTATTGCTGCTGTCAGAACACAGTAATGCTTCTCTCAAAAGGCTGCAGGGGGAATTCCCTTAACAATATCTAGGATCCCTAGCATAATGTCTGGGCACATAGTATCTGCTCAACCAAGAGCCCCTTCAATTAAAATGTCCCATTCTTCAGCTTATAGGCAAAAAATGCTGTCCGCTTTATAAAAAAATAAAAAATTTTTAAAAAAAAATGCTGTCCGGCTTCAAAGCTTTACATCCTCACACAGATCTCACAGGTGGAGTGCAGAGTCAACTTAAGTCTGCCTGGTTACAAAGCCTGTAACAGGGGCATCTGGGTGGCTCAGTTGGTTGAGCATCGGACTCTTGATTCTGGCTCAGGTTGTGATCCCAGGTTTGTGAGATCAAGCCCCACATCGGGCTCTGCACTCAGCTCGGAGTCTGCTTGCAAATCTCTCTCCCCCCTCCCTCTGCCCCTCCCTACTTAAAAGTAAAGGCATGAACTCTGAAACGCCATCCACTCTTTCAAGTCAAGATGTACGGTCTGTTGACTCTACTCTGTTTAAAATGACACAACAGAATGAGCAGTCTGTTCTGAAAAAGCCGTGCCTTCCAACCTTCCAGTACAGAAAACTACTGCTCATTTGACTCCGGACTCCTTTGTAATGACATACTCTCCCACTTGCCAGTGCAAGGGCTGGTTCCCTGGTCTGAAAGGCAGGACTTGTGTAAGCCAAATATCAGTATCTCCATTTCCTGGAGTCCCCAATCAATTTCCTCCTCAACATTCCCTCTCCTATCCCAACCAAGGTCCACTTGATTTCCTCCTCAAAACCCCAAGATTTCTGGAGCACCAGGGTGGCTCAGTGGGTTAAGCCTCTGCCTTCAGTTCAGGTCATGATCTCAGGGTCTTGGGTCCGAATTCCACATCAGGCTCTCTGCTCAGCGGGGAGTCGGCTTCCCTCCCCCGCCCCTGCCTGCCTCTCTGCCTACTTGTGATCTCTCCCTGTGTGTCAAATAAATAAATAAAATATTTTTAAAAAAACGAGATTTCTATTATCACCACCCCTGCATGCAGCCCCTCCTATGCCAAGTGTGCAATGAACCTGAACTTAGTTAACCATTCATCTTTCCCAGCACCATCTGAGTTAGGGAGGTTAACCCTTCCTTCCAACCTGAAATAACAGGAAGGAAATAAAATGTGTAAGCTGAGATTGGCTACATTTCTGTACGTTCCCCACATTCATTTCCTTGAAAAGTATACAAATCCCTTACTTCGGGCCAGTGCTTTGTCCGAGCCTGACAATTACCTGGTAGGCTGGTTCAACAGACACATTTATGAAATGCGCTTCTCCAGAAGAAGGGTTTAGGAACCGATGACAGAAAAACACCGCAGCTAATCCTTAGGGTCATCCAAACTTGTAAAACACAACTGAAACAATTTATGCATCAGATATATTGATAAAAGAATTTTTTTGCAAACATAATGATAATTGCCAACTTTATATTTTCCCTGCCAACTTTTCAACAGTTGCAAGCATATTTTTAAATCCTTCTAATTTCCTCTTTTTTAGTGATGTTGATGCAAACCGCCAATCCTCTACGATAGCAAAACAGTTGGTAATGTGGCAGGTTTGGTATTATTTTAGGTCACAGTATAAGGACAAGCTGTTATCAACAGGCCCCATATAATTTCCTGTGCTCCTCAAACGTTTCCCAGCAACTGACCTGACATGGCTCGAAATTAGCTTGAGCAATTTGACAAGATCACAACACCTGCCCTGGAGTTCTAACTACGCATTTCTCTTATGAAATTTAATGTGTTCAGGTAATGTGCTAAACTTGCACATATTATCTACTAAAGATACAGTCACAAAAATCAAGATGGGTTATCAAAATCACGGGGAGTACCTTGAAGCAAGAGATATTATGAAAAGATATCATAAAGAATATTTAATTATAAATATTGACCTTATGAATGTATTTTGGTAGTTCTTTATATATTTTTCCTCAGTTTTTTAAAATTTATTTATTTTTTTTCAGCATAACAGTATTCATTGATTTTGTACCACACCCAGAGCTCCATGCAATCCGTGCCCTCTATAATACCCACCACCTGGTTCCCCCAACCTCCCCCCCCCCGCCCCTTCAAAACCTTCAGATTGTTTTTCAGAGTCCATAGTCTCTCATGGTTCACCTCCCCTTCCAATTTCCCCCAACTCCCTTCTCCTCTCTAACTCCCCATGTCCTCCATGCTATTTGTTATGCTCCACAAATAAGTGAAACCATATGATAACTGACTCTCTCTGCTTGACTGATTTCACTCAGCATAATCTCTTCCAGTCCCGCCCATGTTGCTACAAAAGTTGGGTGTTCATCCTTTCTGATGGAGGCATCATACTCCATAGTGTATATGGACCACATCTTCCTTATCCATTTGTCTGTTGAAGGGCATCTTGGTTCTTTCCACAGTTTGGCAACGTGGCCATTGCTGTTATAAATTTTTAAAAATATTCTTCCCCGTTTGGTTGATGCAATTTAGAAAGCATTTTTTAAAAAAGTGACATTTGAAATCTACAAAATGACCATTCTGTGTTAAAATGAACCTAAGTAAAACGTGGAACTCTGGAAATGTGCTTATGTCCCTTACAATGTTAAACGTGCATTGCTTCAATAAATGAATCGTAACATACCCAGGAAAGAATAGCAGTTAGCATGAATGATTGCCAACATAACTATTATTTTATAATATTAAACATGATATTAAATAGCTTATGAAATTTTAAAGCTGCAAGGGGTCTAGATTTTTAAAATATTAAAACCCTGTTGTGCTATTTACCATTATCTCTCATTCCTCAGATAGTCTTTATTACCCCGGTCACCTAATCTGCTTTTCTCCAATGTGTCCTCCCAGCTCTTTGTTTTTTTTGTTGTTTTTTTTGGTCTTCTTGGCAATCACATGCCTCTCCCTCTATCTCTTTTTAGAGAAATATGAAAAAAATATATATCATCTATATTGGCCCATGTAGTTAGCCTCCAGATTTCTATCCCGTATCATAGACTCAGTTCAAGGTGAAATCATTTCTCTTACCTACTGGACAGGACATTGTGACGATAGACAGCTAAAGCTGTCTTCATGGGAAGCCTGGAAATGGGGCTAACCCAGGGGAGACAGAGCCCATAAGCAGATCCTGGTGGTACCCTTGGAGCCCTAAATTGAGTTGCACCCAAAGACAGATTAAGTTCTAGACTACTGTTTCTCATGTATCAAAACAACCTAGAGGGCTTGTTAATGCAGAGAGATGGCTTGAGCCCCACAGTGAGTTTCTGATGCAGTAAACTGGGAAGGGTGTGCGTCGTGGGAAGACACTCAGAACCTGCATTTCTAACAAGCTCTCAGTTGATGCTGGCTCAAGAACATAATTTGAGGGGCACCTGGGTGGCTCAGTCAGTTAAGCATCTGCCTCTGGCTCAGGTCAAGATCCCAGGGTCCTGGGATTGAGCCCCACATCAGGCTCTCTGTTCAATGGGGTTTTGCTTCTCCCTCTGCCCCTCCCCCAGCTCATGCTCTCTCACTCTCTCTCTCTCTCTCTCTTAAATACACAAATAAAATCATTAAAGAAGAACAAGAACAAGAACACACTAAGAAACACTGTCCTAAGAATTTCATTTAAGTGGGCTGGCAAAGTGTAATTTTCTTTTTTCTTAAGCATGTGTGGGTTGAGTTTTCTATTACTTGAGCCCCAAAAAGATGTCCTACCTGATACTCCAATGAGTATTTGGAAGATATCTGCCCCCTAAATAAGCCTGAATCACTCCATTAGAGTTTAGACATTAGACACATATGAAGGCAACTCACGAGGCAATTCTTAGAATAACATACATCTCATAATCTAAGTTTTATCTACTTTATTCTATGCTACAATGAAATTTCATAGCATTTTGTAATCAAATATTGGAGGTACACAAAAACTAATACTTAGATTTCTTTTCTGAATAACAGAAAGTTTCTGGTATTTTCAGGTGGAATTTTATTTTGATGAAATTAAATTTACAAATAAATATAATTACCAAGATAGATCTGATTTTACTTTGGAGACAATAAAAACCCTACACATACAAGTTGCAACTAGTGTTTGTTTTACATACAACCCATAATTTCATTTCTCATTCATCTTTTGCAATCCTGATGAGAGATGCTTACCTATGTCTAAGGAGTCAAAGTGTTCTAGACACCCCAAAATAAAAATACTGTATTTAAGTAACTAGAAACTTATTTGAATGTAGCAAATTTGGGCAGGAGTCATTAAATTTCTGGTCTTCTGGATCTTAGCTCCCTTTTATTATGTGATAAACTGCCATCTTTCGGAGTTCATGTAGCTTTTTTGGCCACCAGTGGACACCTTTCAGATGGCTGTTTTACAAATAGTTGTTCCTGCCCATTTTGCCCTCAAAAAAATACTGTCTTCTCAATTTCCTATGGATGGCCCTGACAGAGCCCCTACTACTCTCCCAGGTGGCAGATATTTGAAGTATTTAACCAGGAATGAGCAAAAAGTATCAGTGCTGAACACCAGAGCAGGACAGGAGTTCACTCGGAAGCAGAGACTTAACCCTTTCATTTCCAATGAGAAAGAGGCCCAAGGGTCTCTGGGGAGGTGGGGAGGGAAGTTGCAGGACTTGGAATATTTGGAAACCAGTATGACCACAACAGTTTACATTTACCCAATAGGTCCTGCCCCTACCTCCCCAGTTCCACCCTCGATACCTGCCAATTCCATCATATCCGTCATACCGTCTACCGGGTCTCCTCCCTCCTTTGGGTCTTTCTTTCCAGGGTCACCACCATAACTCAGAATATTCTTAGGTTTCACCATTGGTTATTAAAATAGCTTTCTCATTGTTCTGTCCACTTAAAGACTTCTGTCTGCTCATTGATCCTAAGACCAATGCCCCTGATATGTCCACCTAGAAAAGCCAATGTCTGCTCACCATTACATGCCAAGGCCATTACCTGTCCATAGTCATTTTTTTTTTCCTTTGGTATTGACAGGCTCCCTATGAGCTGCTCCTAACTATCTCTGCAGAATCTTCCCGGATGACTCTTCTATAAGCACCCATTGACCTAAGTGAGCACGACTAGCGTCCATGACATCCACCTTCCGATTTTGCTGATTTCCTCTCTCTAGCCAATGCCAATCCTCCCACACCCACTAGGTCACCTCTTCCTTATTTTCAAAACAGCTTGGACTCCTCCTATGCATGCCACTTTGCACCTCTTTAATACTGCTTTCTGCTAAATTTCAAACCCACCATTCCATTTCCTAAGAAAAAAGACTCATAACTTTTCATCTTTATAGCCCCTACTATAGGGGAATCTAACTCATAGTAATTGCCTCAAATACCTGGTAATTGAACATAAAAATGACATAATAATTATACACATACACCACCAATATGTACATCTTCAGTTTTAGATCTTAACATATAAATTCTTGGATCTTTATATATTAGAAAGCAGTCCACTTTCAGAGCTTCAATTCTTTTTTTTTTTTTTGGATTTTATTTATTTGTTTGAGGGGGTGAGGAGCAGGAGAAGTAGAGAGAGAATGTCAAGCAGACTCCACACTGAGTGTAGAGCTGGATGGACCTGGGCCTTGATCTCATGACCTTGATCTCAAGACCTTGAGCTCATGACCTGAGCTGAAGTCAAGAGTCAGAAGCTTAACCAACCCAGCCACTCAGGCACCCCCAGAGTTTCAACTCAAAGATAGTGACTAATTTATACAGGCACACTTTCTAATAATTACACACATATTTTTGTCAAAGGTATTTATACTCATATGGACTTCCAATAAAACTAAATATTTTTAATTTCAGAATCAAAGTTTATGAAAAATTAGTCTCTAAAGGATCTCTAGTTCCTCATTAGAAAATACATTCTCCATTAAGTTAATGATCTACCTAACAACGATGTCAGTTTACAATGGTTGACCAACCAATCAATAGCTGTGGGACAGCTCACACAATCTAAAACTGTTCACATTCTGTTTTCTTCTTTCAATAAATGAATTCTGTTGTTTAAACTCTGAAAAAGAGAAATCTGAATAATACCAAATATGTTGACTGATTCCACTGCTCTTTTGAAGTTCTCAGAAGATAAATTCCAAGAATAGCTTATTCAAGTAACCAAACACAGTATTCTGCATAAAACATTCTTTCAAAGTAGAAAAATGTATGAAAATTAACGCGAGTAATTTAGCAAAAAGTAGTTAACTGGCTTACTAAGTGTGCATATAAAAACAGACAACTATTAACCTGCCTCGTGACATATATTAATATTCTGGGTTTTCTAAAACCACTGTGTTTTATGGCATTTGGAGAACGCATTTATGCAAAGACCCGCGGAAAGACGTCATAAAATGACAGACTGGGTATAGTTAAGTACAGTGGAAAGAAACACTTCCCCTTTGACTCACAGGACATTAAGTCTATATTTAGGGAGTTCATTTTTATGAGATTCATATGAATTCCCTCACTAGAGATTAGCTGCTGGTTATATTTTTCCTCGTCTCTTTTTAATTTTCTTACCCCTTCAGAAAAATCAATATAATTTCCTGTATAATTAATATGGTTACATTTAAAACTGAAACATATTTACCTCCAAATTAAATTTAAATATCAGATATTTATAATCACATCAATCAACTAATTTCGCTGAGGAGCCGCAACATCGGAATACCTATGTTAAATCTCGTGGCTGATGGAGTAATTGCTGCCACCAGCTGAATCCTGTCCCGCCATGACACCTTGCAGAGTCCAGGAGAAGGCAGAGCACAGGTACGGGGCTTGACCATGTCACTTCCTCTGCCCAGTAGTTTGTGGGCCCAATGTGCAGGCGACTCAAGATCACCGAGTATTTCCTCTTATCCTCTAGTGCTCTAGACCCACCACGACAAAAGCATACACCAAGAGCAGAAGAGTAACATGGAGATCAGCCCACACCCTGGGATAAAGCCTTGCCCGGCTGAGTTGTGAACCATACACCAAAAATGGAGAAAAAAAGGTGGGTTTTGGTGTTTTTTGGTAAGCCACTGAATATCAGGGTAGTTTGTAATGCAGCATTCTTGCAGCAGTAACAATAAAGTCTTAAGAGACAATATTAGAGAAAATCTGCTGCCGCCCTTGAGGAGCGTGTCATGTAATTACAGTGATATGGGAACGGCCTGATAATAAGATCAATTACAGTAAGAGTACTGCTGATGAGCAATTTCAATAAACCAGGATTTTCCTGAGTCGTTACTCTCAAAGTCACACTAGGAGAGGAAGAAACAGAGGCAAGGGGAAGTTTATTAACTCCCCAAGATTAGGTAGTTCATAAGGGGCAGAGCCAATTTTTGAACCTGGAGGGTCCTTCTCCTTCAATCCTCTCGCTGTTCTGCTTCTCACAGTTTCACATGGGGAAAAAGCACCTGGTTATTATGGATTAGTACCGCATACACTCATCAGAAATTGCAGGAAAGAAATTTAAATATGCTTGGGCATCTGTTACCTGGTGGCACTGTGCTAAATGCTGTAAGTCAATATGACAGTGACTGATGGCACACCTTATGGTGTCAGACAATATGATCTTAAACTTTCCATTTAATCTTTCTCAGCCTCAGCTTTTTGTCTTTAGAATGGCAAGACGACCCACCCAGTAGGCTTACTGTGAGAACCGAGCACAAGGGGCATATAGCAAATCCTAAATAAATAGTAGCTGTGTTATCATTACCTTATCTCGATGCCACAATACCACTATGAGATCCATCATTACAACTAAACAGACTTTTTTTTTTAAAGGATCTTATTTATTTATTTAACAGAGAGATCACAAGTAGGCAGAGAGGCAGGCAGAGAGAGCAGGGGAAGCAGGCTCCCTGCTGAGCAGAGAGCCCAATGCAGGGCTCGATCCCAGGACCCCGGGATCATGACCTGAGCTGAAGGCAGAGGCTAAACCCACTGAGCAACCAGGTGCCCCTAAAACAGACATTTTTTAAAGTGCATCCCATATAATGTTGACCTTTTAGAAAGGAATTGTTTTCCAAACCATCATTATTTCCTCCATATAACTCCATACACACGATTCATGTGGTTCTTGTAACTCACACTCGGTTCTCTCTCTAGTTCGACTCGTTCTGTCCCACACAGAGGGAAGCACAGACTGCTGTAGTTTATGATTTGATGATTATAGCTTTGATATGGCTTTTGGTACTTACTTTGGGGGTATATTTCAAGATATGCACAAATATTCTTTTATTGTATTTTAATAGGCTATGTACTGATAGTGGGGAATTTAACAAACGCCAAGTCTACGTTTCAGAACGTTAATGGCTATATTACAGTATAGGCAGGTATCATAGGCATTGGACACTCAGTAAATAATAATTTATGAGAGTGAGAGTTGTAAAAATTCTCATTATAGTAAAGCTTCCAAGGCAAGCTGAAGGTCATACAACATCTCTCTGTAGCGGTCAACTGTCTGAAATTAAAATCTTCCCACCTCTTTCCTGAAACTCAGGGCCCTGGATGCAGCACCCACTGCTCTCTGATGGCTCCTCTCTCCCAGCTACCACTGCCCTGTCCTCTGCTAGTCATCTTTCTGGAGACGTTTAATAAATGCTCATTGAATTTAACTTAACTGAAGCTCAGAGAAGCCAAGTGACTTACGCAAGGTCACACAGTAAGTAACAACGGTGGAGAAAGAACAATTTGTTTTGCTTTCTAATTCCCATTTTCAGCCACTTTCCAGAGCAGTGTGCCTGTGTGTTTCCATCCTATCCAAACCTGCTCACTTAGCTTTCCCAAAGGAAAGATTACTAACTTCACCAGAGACTACATTATTTATTTATTTTTTTGGACTTTTAATTTTTAATTTTTTATAAACATATATTTTTATCCCCAGGGGTACAGGTCTGTGAATCACCAGGTTTACACACTTCACAGCACTCACCAAAGCACATACCCTCCCCAATGTCCATAGATGAGGAAGGACACTATATCATACTCAAAGGGTCTGTCCAACAAGAAGATTTAACTATTTATTTTATTTTTTAAAGATTTTTATTTATTTATTTGACAGACAGATCACAAGTAGACAGAGAAGCAAACAGAGAGAGAGAGAGGAGAAAGCAGGCTTCCTGCTGAGCAGAGAGCCCAATGGGGGGCTCGATCCCAGGACCCTGGAATCACGACATGAGTGGAAGGCAGAGGCTTTAACCCACTGAGCCACCCAGGTGCCCCAAGACTACATTATTTATTAACAGATCAGTGCATTGTCACTCTTAAGTCTTAAAATTCCACAGGAAGCACATTGGCAGGGATGAAATACAGAAGTAGAATTTCAAGACTCCTAGGCAGATTGATGAGTGACTTATGCACCTCTGAAGAGTAAAGGGCACCCTCGCGGTGATCCAGTCAAAACTGTTCACTTGTTGGGGCGCTTGGGTGGCTCAGTCCTTAAGGAACTGTCTTAAGCTCAGGACAAGATTCCAGGGTCCTGGGATCGAGCCCCACATCGGAGTTCCTGTTCAATGGGGAGTCTGCTTCTCCCTCCACTGCTCCCCCTGCTTGCGTCCCCTTTCTCACTGTGTCTCTCTTTGTCAAATAAATGGGTAAAATCTTTTAAAAAAAAAGTTCACTTTTCTATGGACACTGTCTTCCCTCACTGTGCATTTCTGCTAATTGCCATTAGTTTGTTCTCAAAAAGGTTATAGATAGATAGATAGATAGATGTAGATACTAAAAATTGCATGTTATTTGAAAGTCTGGATTTCATATTATGAATAATTTTATAAGAGCAAAAGATCATCTCAAGCATGATTTATTCTTTTTTTTTTAAGATTGATTTATTTGAGAGAGAGCAGGCACAGGACAGTGGGGGAGGGGCAGGAGGAGAGGGAGAGAGAGAATCTCAAGCAGACTCCCAACCAAGCGCAGAGCCCCACACCGGGCTCCATCCCATGACCCTAAGTTCATGACTCGAGCCTAAATCAAGAGTAGGACACTCAACGAATTTTGCCACCTCAGTGCCCCGAAATGTGATTTACTCTTGGTAGCCAAAATAACACTAGTCAATGTCCATGAAAGTAACATATATATTCAACTCTCCTATCTACATTTTCTTAGACTCTTACAAACCAGGAAAATCAAAGGTTACAGAAAAGTTTCTCCCCTTGCTGAATCTGGAGAACCCTTATTTTGATAAGAGTTAATGGTAAGTGTGATCCCTCTAAGAATATCAGTTACAGCTAAGAGAAATATTCTTTGTTGGTATGAGAGTTAGTCCCAATGCTTTCTGCTACCTGGACTTCTTTTGATATTAAATGAATAAAGTGTTCTTCTGCCCAGCATTGGAGCTTTTAGGTGCATTATCCCAGGCATAAGGTAGAAATGAGAATGAAAATCTACTCTTCCAAGAAAAAAACCAACAGAAGATATATTTTTAAATATAAAAATGAGGTCCTTCAAAATTATGTTATCTCAGGACTCCAAGTTCATGCAAGTATTTTCCCTAAATATGTGGCTTCAGGACAACTTTAATATGTTTGAGGAGAAGCCTCCTCCTGATTTGAGGGGGGGGGGGTAATTTTCTCTCAGGGTTCATTAATATGATAGCCGGAGAATAACAATTTTGACTACCTCTTAAAAGCTGTATGGGAATTGAGCGAATTCATCTGTACAAAAATATTTTCCAGCAAAGCATACTCAAACAGACATAGATATTTTCCCATTATTCTTGTGTATTACTAACACAGCTTTAATTTTTAAAACTCAGATTCCTCCAAGCAGGCAATTGAAGTCTATCCAGGACACAGCTAGAATCAAGTATTTTCCTTCTTAAAACAAATGAATTATTTCATGTCAAGATGACTCTTGGAGTTTATACAACCAATGATGTTGACCAAGAAAGCAAAAAAAAAAAAAAAAAAAAAGAGAGAGAGAGAGAGAGAATGAGAGAGAAGAAAAAAATCTGTAACTTGCCTTTTATATTTTGGAGAGAAAAGGCTTAAGTGGCCAAGTCATTTTGTTTAGAAAAATAACTGGTTTTGTCTAACTATTTTGCACAGCAGAAAATGATAGCTTTGACAAAGCAGTAATGGCCAATAAGGAAATACATTTGCCATATTTTGATTTTCTGATTTTGGCTCCTTACTCTCTCCCATTGACTAAATCATGATTTACAGTTAAGGCCTTGCCATAAGAGAAGTTTCTAAGCAGTATCAAAACTCATTAACCTCTTAAAAAAAAAAAAAATGTTTTTTGGTCTGCCTTTCCCCAGGAAGTATCCAGATTAAACAGTAAAACAGAAAGCTAGAGTGGGTAGCTATTCACTTGGAATAATTGGATGCTTGAACTAGTGACTGTATACAATCAGGATGATAGGGCTCTTGGCAGAGAAACCTGTCTTATGGCCCAAGTTGGGACTGAAGGGGCGCGAGGTCAAGCCAGTGAGCATCCTTTTAAAGGTCTTATTTTTCTTTTCCCTTTATGAAGCCATCATTCTTCTACCCAGCCTTAAGTAAGATGATTTAGAGTAGACAGAAGGACGAGTTCTATTACAAAATATAGTTTCTTATTTGCCAGGAAATGTGATCGTTGAAAAGACAAAGCACTCTTTTCCAAAGAAAATGAGATTTGCGACCCCCGTGCAGCTCTCTATCTTTACCAATTTAAGAACTAATGGGAAAGAGCCTGAGCATTTACCCATGCGGAGGCCTAAAAAGGCCCCGGTAAATCCCCTTGGTATTCTCAGTCTCTGCCGTGCCCTGTTTCTCCTCCTGCTCAGATGGGTCTCTTGACCTTGAATCCCTCACCGGGTTTGGAATCTAAATTTCCCTAAGGACAAAGGCTTCAGATCTCCCAGTTCCACTTGATTTGAAGTTTCCCTTCGCCAAGATCAGCAACGTATGAAGACACTTTTATTAACAGTTCTGTTGGCCTACGACTCCCTCCCACATGCCTGGGGACCCAACTCACTCTTCCTGGAAATGTCTACATGTCCATGCAAGAACAAGGGAGAGACAGAGCTGTGTGCACATCCGTGTACACAATTTTAAATTGGATTCTGAAAATACTGCTTAAAGTCCTCCTATCTAAAAAAAATAATAATAATAACAAAACATGGAAGCCACTGGAACATTTACTAATAGGCAAATCATTTAATAAAGCAAGATATCCCTACTACAGGACATAATACACCCATAAAAATTCTTAATTTTATATATTATTAAGCTAGAATGAGAGCTGCAATATATTCTTAAGGGGGTGGGGGGCAAGAGAGAGAGAGAAACAGAACAGACCAGGAAGGGTGTGTGTTCACATGTTTACAACACACGCATGTACAGAACCATAGGAAAACCAAGTACGTGCCCCACATTAAATATTGATTAACTCCAGGGGTTATGCTAAAGATCAGATGAAAGAGGACTCATGCACACACAAATCTAACTCACCTGAACTCAATTGCATGTGCTTAGGCATTGAAGGTAAAATACTTGGCAATAAAGGAAGATAGAATAATCATTTAAATAGTGTAGAGATTCTGCCATTCCATTCAATGAGCGGGAGTCCCAAGTGGGAGTGAAGAGGGAATGTGAAAGAGACTGCACTTGCATGGGCGGATGCTCCTGCTGGGCGTCCCCCAGTGAGCTGAGGGGCCCCAAAAGAACACTCCGGCTACGACTCCTCTCAGATTCAGCCAAAAGCCAAAAATGGAGGAAACACAGAAACAGCCATGGAATAAACACTCATTTGCTAGTATTTACCGTACTAGACTGAGAGGAGGTGTAATGAACTTGGGATCTGCAGATTTGTCAGGGTCACATGTAAACGTCCTAATGTCGGACTTTGTGCAGATGTAGAATCTCTTTTCTGGATAAAATCCAACCTCACTGTACTGGCTTTTATCGATGCATTTATGTGTTGCTTGAGATTCTGTAGCGGACATGTGTGATGTTTTAATAAATTTTTAATACTGATTTAAAAAATGGATAGTTTAAAAATATTTTAATACATAAACAGTATGTTCTCTGGTAATTTCATTTCAGGTCACCAGATTTTTAAAAAATTACATCTTCTCATAGAAATAATACCCCCATAAAAAGAGCGAGGCAAAAAAGCAGTATATGCTGCATATAGAAACAGG
The DNA here is from genome assembly GCF_022355385.1 of Mustela nigripes. Taxonomy (NCBI): domain Eukaryota; kingdom Metazoa; phylum Chordata; class Mammalia; order Carnivora; family Mustelidae; genus Mustela; species Mustela nigripes. Next base: position 75,274,570 of record NC_081571.1, on the reverse strand, counting down.
TACAGGGAATACATGTCCATCACTGGTCAGTCAATTACTAGTAAATACACTTAAAGCAAAGATGTATTCCCTTTGGCCTTAGCACAATCCCCTTAGAGACTCAAGGTTAATAATGGTACTAACAACTCCCATTGGGAGTGACAGACTGGCTATTTTATTAGATGCTTCATGTGTATTTTCTCACTTAAAGTCTGCAATACCTCTCCCCAGAGTGTTCATTATATCCCATTACAGAGATGAACAAACCAAGTCTTACAGAATTTACCAAAACTGCTGGAGTACCCACAGCGAGTACAGCAGGTGACAGGGACTTCAACAAAAGTTTATTATTTTTATGTGTAAAAACTGTCCAGAGACAGGCAATCCAGGACTGATGTGTCAGCTCCATGGCCTCCCCGAAAGCCAGGGTTCCCGCCATCCCCATAGATGGCCGCCATGCTCATCTCTGGATCCAAATGGGCTATTGGCATGAGGTCCATTCTAGGCAGGAAGGAGGGTGAATGGGCAAAATCAGCTCCCTTTGAGTTCCCCTACAACACCTCCACTTATAACTCTTCAAGCCAGAATTCCATCACATGTCCACCCTTAGCTCTAAGAAGGAGGCATGGTTGAAAAAACTGGGAGATTTAAGAACCAGAATGATTACTATTCAATATGATGTTGTTTACACATCTGTGATTAAACCACCCCATCTCTGGTGTCTCCAGGACATTCAGTAATGCTTACGGAACTCAAAAACTCTGTGAAGGTGAGCTGTTTTGATTTTGTTTTGTACTGAGCTGCTTTTCATATTTTTACAAGTTGAAGAAGTGGGTCCTGGGATCAAATCATGTGAGAACAAAGCTCTGGAGGAGATGCACAGCCAGGAAATACAGACATCTAGAGGGGGAGGCAAGAATCAGCAGGAGCTAGGCACTGAGTGTAACCTCTGCAAATGTGCAGAATTCTTAGGGTTTTCGGCAAAGAAAATAACTAAAATGCCAGATTCAAACACCATTCACACAATATTTAGGGCATGACTCTAGAACCCTAAATCAGAGTGAAGATTTCAGGGACAAGAACACAAAAGTCAAGTTCCTGAGATGAAGACAGAAACGGGGTCAGGATCTTAGACATCCCGCAAGCTGGAACATGACCCAGTGAGTCTCAGGCTTGAGATGGCCAGAGCCAAAAGCTCTCCAGCCTCGACACTATGGAGGAGGCATGATGTCTGCAGGGAGATAGTACCAAAAACTCACTGATAATCAAAGGAGGAAAGGTGAACATAGGCTTAAACCCAGAGGAAGATATAATGTGGAAAGAAAACCATTTCTCTGGGAGTTAATATTTTAGGACCAAGTATCAAGCTAGGGTAGAAGAGAGGCTTTGACATAAGTAAGCATGTAACTTCAATGACTCACTAATCACTCATGTGTTTTATCATAATTATTGATCCTATTGATAATACTATAACCCCCATTTCATAAATAAGGAACAGGAGTGGCAAAATTTGAGTACCTTGCCCAAGCTGGCAAGTGATCATGTCAAGCATTGAAAGTAGGCACTGCTGGGCAATCAGTCACTCTTTATGAAGCGGCCCAGAAGCCTGGAGTTCTTTATCGACAATGGTGTGGCAAAGACTGGGGGCGGGGAAATTAGACCACGAAGATGAGCTCTGGAAGGAAGGAAAAGACTCCATACTTGCATCCTGGATGAGGTGTAAGAAGAGACAGGTACTAACAGGGGCTGGCACGGCTCTCTCTTGCCATTCATACACTGGAACATCCCTGCGCTGCACAGAAAGATGGATATGGTAGGAAGACTAAGGGCCCCCAGAGATGCATGAGCACAAAGACTGATGTCAAAGGTTAGAACTCAAGGACTTTCTCAAGGACTTTAGCCACAGTATTTTATTCCTGCTCAATGAAACTCTCATAGACGTTTGTAGAAATTATAATCTGCATTGCATTACAGGTATTTGGTATTCCGTCTCCCTATTCAATGGGAAGTTGTCATAATGTCCTCATCTTTCTATCCCTGTCAATAGGAGAGGGTCTAGTAAAATGGACAGCACCTCGTAAGTATTGGCTAAGTTCGATTCAATTAGCTCTTCCTGGTCTCTAAAACTGAAACTCCTAAGTGACATATTTCAAAAGAGATTAGAAAAGATTTTTAAAAACCGCTATGTTTCATTTAAGTTTAATCAGACCTGTTCAAAGGGTTATTCAGGGATGCCTTGAAATATTAGCTGAGAGTCTTCTTATATAACCAAACCTTTTACTCTTCTTGAAGAAATAGTCCACCCAAATTAGTTTACTTCTCCTCTGACCTCCCCCCGCACAGGAATAATCTCTGGGCTGGACCTTTAGCAGTCCAGGGAAGATTCATGTGCCATTTACAAGTGGACACCAGATTATACATTAGTTATACATTAATATAAATGTAATCACTTTCAACTAGGCTTAAACGAAAGCATCTTTCTTATGATTGACAGTGTAAGAATCCCAGCGGACATGACTTTCAAAGTGTATCTAATACAGCTGCTCTGAGGCTGGGCCAAAATGACTATCCTTGCTTGACCTTTTGAGCTTTGGATCAGTAACAGGCCCAGGCTACATTAAGAAAACTAAATTGCTCTCATGGCATCCAATGTCCAATAAATACAAAACTAGGCTTTCTATCTACCTGTCTCCCCATCTATCTGTCCATCCATCCCTGCTCACCTTTTGGATAAGATAATATAATATATTACACATACATATATAATACATATAACACTGTTATATATATTATATATAATATTGTTATATGCTTAGACACATATTTATACATAGTGAGCACTCTGTGCAAAACACCATTCTAAGAGTTTTACTTGTGTCAGAGCTCACAACCATCCTGTAAGGGAGGTATTGTTGTTATTCCCATTTTACAGATGAAGGCATCAAGGCTCAGAAAGTTGAAGTCATTGCCCAAGCTCACACAGCTGTTACTTGGTGGGACTGGGATGTGACTCCTGGAAATTCTCCCCCAGACCCCAGGGTATGAGCTACTCTAGGCCACCCTATCAGAACAGGATTTTATTTTCCTCAAAGGGGTGGGGAGGTCTACGAAAGCTACTCTATTTCTAGAAAACCCCATGGAGGTAAAGGCACAGGTGCACATAAAAACATGAAAGACAACTTGCTATGTTTCTCTCTTCCTAGCGGCAACAGAGGAACTTGTTCCTGAAGACGGAATGGAGAAGCCACATTGGAAGCATGGTACAAGCTGGCACGTTGGCAAGGCAGCCCGATGGCATGCTGTGTGCGAAGATCTCACCCGCCTGGCAAATGTCCTCAGAGCTTTTGCAGGGGCAGGTCCTGCACGAGGCCCGGGGGAGCAGCCCTCCATGGGCATCAGTCACAAATCGGAGAATGGGAAAGGCACAAAGTTATTTCATTCAGCCTTGAAATAAAGAGAAGCATTTTGCCTTCCGCGGGAATGTGTACATATGCAAACAAAACCATGCATGACTCAGGGCTGCATTTGTATCTAGGAGGAAAGAATGCAGTGACTCAGATGTTAGGGGTAAACAATAAATCACTTTCCATGGGCACCAGAGGCCATAGCATTCTCTCTGCAGAACTTTCCAGAAAGGAACCGGAGACACTTCTTCAATAGGGACATTTTACCTGATGGCACCTGTAACTAGTTTCACCACCCGAACACTGCATCTTACCTCTTACCTTTCCAATGAAAGAACAATTCAAAAAGTGCCTTGAAAAAATGCATTCAGAACTCATGATATTGAAGAGACCTTGCCAGAGGCAGTACAAGCCAGAGAAGCTGGGTAACAGTCAAATTTGGAATGAAATATTAGACAATACTTAGCTTTCATTCCAAAGGGCTGCCCTTAATAACACTGCAGCCTGGGGGACAGACAACATTAAAATTAGGAGCTGTGGATTTTCAGTATTTTTGAAGGGTTGAGCCCCGGCCTGTACAGGGTAAACAAACCACAGAGAAGCACCGGTGCCCTTCCAAATTACTGACATGACCACTTTGCACTGCCAAGCAGTGTGCATATTAAAGATTCTCACTAGACACCTCTGGGCCCAGGGGCCAAGAAAAGCCCATTTTGCTACAAACTCCTTCCCCTGTTAGTGTTGGACTCTCAAGCTTACAGACATTGTGGGTAAAATAAGTTGTGATTTTTTCCCCCTTCGAATTTGCCAAACCCTGGTCGGAATGCATCGTTCCTCCTTTAACCAAAGGAGCGCCTGGATCATTGCCAGTGACCCAACCGAGGCTCCGGACTCCGGTAAGCGGCACGTTCCTGTGAAACTGGTACCGGCGAGGGGTGTTTCTACCAAGAAATATCTTGACCCATTCCAGTATCACAACCTGAATCAATCCTTTAAAATGTACCAGAGAAATGAATGTATGTTTACTCCAACCTTCCAAAATACCAAGTTTCACGACAGCTGAAAAATTCAAGCCGCTAAAACGATACAAAAGCAATCACTTCTAAGTCTGAATTGTTTGTTTTTTGTTTTTTTCCCCTGTTACCGTTTTCTGACATGCACTTCTATCTGTGAACCGAATCCTAAGCCTAAGAAGGCAAATCAGAGTTCAAAGACACAACCTGACCCCACCCCCCCCCGGAATTTGGGGAAACAATATTCTCCGGCTTTTCCTTGGTCAAAAGAAAATACAAGCTTATGTTCTGCGAATATGGTTCACATTCGTGATCCCGCTAGAGGAGCCCCCCAGACCGGCTCCCCCTGTGAAGAAGGTGGGAGGTTTAATCTGTGGGAGAGTTGTAATTAAGTGAGTGAATATTAACAATATTATTTCCACCGAAGTTTGGACGCCAGGCCCGAGACAAGTATTGCAACACGTGATTCCAGAGTGGAGGAGCGCTAGGATGATGTGGAGGAGCGCTAGGAAGATCTGGGGGAGGGTCGTCACTTCCCGAAGTCACTTTCCAAAGACCCTCGGGGGCTCTCCCCGGGAAGGGGCAGAAGCCCCCGCGGAGAGTGCGCCCCCCGCGCCCGCGGTGCACCGGCTGCCCCTTACCTGCGCAGGTGCTCCCGTCGTAGGTCTCGCACACCCAGTCGTGGCACTCGCACAGGGGCCCGAAGTACACGCCGGGCTCCGTCACGTGGCAAATGCAGACCCCGCAGTCGCACCGGCCGCGGCCGTGGCACAGAGCGCCCCCTGGGGGCTGCCCGGGCGCCCGGCAGCGGCGCTCCGACTCCGCCCGGGTCAGCCTGCACGCGGCCCCCGTCCCGCTCCTGCAAGGGCGGCAAACCACAGCGGGGCCACGGTCAGGAGCAGACACGGCCCCCCCTCGACTCTGAGCGCCTGTTTCCCCCCCAGTGCCCACTCGTAGGGCGACGCTCAACTTCACAGGAAGGAAGTTTGAGGTCCCACCTTTCTCTGGGGGCCACCCATGGGTCACCGCAAGAGAAATGACCAGCACCCAAAATGCACTCCTAGGAATAGGGCCGCCTTCCAGGTGGACAGAGGAGATCCGCCCCTGCCTCTTGGTGTCTTACTACTAAATCTTATATACATATTTAGATTAGATGCAAATGAATGCAAAGGATGACATTTGGCTGACTTTTCAGTACTCTAAAAAAGTCCCGTTGCCAGCTGCTGACCGAGGGCAGCCGTTTTCTGACAAGAAGAGGTGAATGTGTAGGAGGATCTATACAGGTTATGCTAGTCTAGGGCATATTTTTTTTAAGTTGCATTAAGCAGTGTTTTAAACTATACTTTAAAAAAGTTTGGCTATCATTATGCGTCTCAAAGTCTCTTTCACAATGCAACACAGTAATTTAATACAGACCCTGTGAAACAATTCTGCTTTATAAGGTATGAGCACACCCGGGTACACAGGGGATTGCCTTAGTCTGGGAGCAGTAGTTTCTCCTGGTAGGTAGTAAAATAGGAGGAAATATATTTATATATCTTACACGTATAAATATATTTTTATATTTATACACGGTATTTTTCCAAAGGAAAAGGACAAAAAATAAAATAAAATAAAAGGACAGACACGAAATAACACCCACGGAAAGGAACAGGAACAGGTTGGAAACAGTTTATCCCGGGTCCAACTTTCGAACTGCTCTTGGCTCGGGGCAGCCATCCTGCAAACTTGAGCCCCGCCACGCAAAGCAGGGCAGGTTCCTCCCAAAGAATAACAAACCAAACTTACCTCAGAGAGGGCGAGAAGCTCTGGGGAACTGCTGACAGCCCCGCGAAGAGAAGGGAGCACGCGAGCAGCAAGAAGTTGCTGAAGGCTGCGGGACACATGCTGAGCTCCCGGGCCGCGCGGGCGAGCTGGGCTCCTGCTGGGTGGGACTCCCGGTGGGGAGGGGGGCGGGCGCGGCAGGGAGAGGTGCCCCCCCGCAGGCCGCCTGCAGACGGACACGCAGACACCACCGCGTGCAGGTCGGGCCTCTACAGGGAGCCCGGAGCGCCTTGATGAGCTGCTGGCGAGGATTTGGGCAGCGGCACCGCTCTGGGCGGGGTGCTGGTACCAAACCCTCAAGTGCGGAGTCTAGGCAGGGAAGTAATTAGAAACAGTTGTACAAGCAGATGGTTTATTTTGACATTAAAAAAAAAAAAAAAAATGTCCTGTTCACGGATTTGGGAAAATCGTCTTTCTTCAAGTGCAGGCCCCAGAAAAATATTTGACAAGGGACTATTTGGGCTGATTGATATTAAAGAGACAGATGAAGTCGTCCACTAGATATCACGGGGAAGGGAGCCGCTGGTGACAAAATCAGCGTGAGCGCTCGGGTGGGGGAATTACTTTCCTCAGAGGCTTATTTTATTAATTATTTCTATTAACATATAATGTATTATTCGCCCCAGGGCTACAGGTCTGTGAATCGTCAGGCTTACACACTTCCTAGCACTCACCATAGCACATACCCTCCCCAGTGTCCAGAACCCAGCCACCTCTCCAGACCTCCCCGCCCCCAGAGGCTTTTTAAGAAGGTGTACTACTTGGGGTATGAGTTGTGGCAGGGGAAGCGCAATGAACAAATGCAACTTTTTTCTTGTACTTTTTATTCTCTGTTTTAAATGATGGATTTTTCACTTCTTAAGCCTTTAAAAAGTATGTCATGCTCCTGGCTGTTCGGCCAGGAGTTTATCACACCAGATTTTTTTCTTCTTGTCATGGATGGTTCAAATTGTAATGTCCCAGATTCACCCCATTCTCCCCCACGAACAGAATATGAAGAAACAAAATAAAAAATGTCTGATCATGGTGTTGGCTGCATTGAAAAAACATCAGTGTCACTGATTAAGAACCCACTCTGAGCCAGGCACTTAGTATATTTTTTCTCTGATTTTAACAATAACCACACAGTCATTGGCTCATTTGGCAAACCCAAGTTTAGCATCCATCAGGGGCCAGGCTGTGTGCCAGATAGAGAGGACACAACTGGAGAATTCAAGAGACATGATCCCTGCTCGTGGGAGCCAGGGGGCAGTGGACATTCATCAAAAACACAAATACAGAAGGACAAAGTACAAAGAAAGAGGAAGGCGGTTACTTTCAGATTAGCTGGAGATGCCTGATTCTACGAGATGGCAGCATCTGAGCTAAAGGAGGAGGAACAAAGAGAAGTAATTCGGGTGGATATGGGGAAGACGTGGAAGAGAGTAGGAAAACCTTCTTATTCCCATAACAAAGATCAAGAAACCAAGGACAAAGAATGACCTTTTGCTCAAAAGTGACCGCTTTGCTCAGATTCATGCAGGAAGTTACAGTGGGGGTTCAGCTGAAGGCTGTGGGACCCTCAAAGCCCCCATACACTGTCTCCTACACTGTGTGGTCCCCCCAGGGAGGGTTGTGGAGGGTTGCACGAAAGGGTAGAAAATGTTCTTTCTTTCGTCTAAGCACTTTACATGCAATAGCTCCTCACCAACTAGAGCCATCCAAGCTGCAGGTCTGTGGTTTTAACATCCAGATAAGCTGTAACAGAATGGGATTTCTTCCTGCTACATACACAGACAAAAGACTACCCCCAGCATTTGCCTTCTGAGGCAAGGAGACAAAGAAATCCCTCTGTACAGAGCCCACCCTGTTCCTCCTGCTTCCCCAATCTTCTTCTGTACCAAGGGGGGCCTGGGCCACATGCTAGCCCACATAGCTAAGCCTCCTCCAAATGTCTGACCCTTTGCCAACCCATAAAGCCAGGTGTGTACGTGCTGTTGAGGAGATCTGCCATTGGGAGGACTGACCAGGAAAGGGTGTGCACTGGCCAGAAAGTGGTCTAGACAGGGAATTCAGGGGTCCCAGATACTCCAAGTACAGTTAGGAGTGAGTGATGTGGGCTCAGGGTTGGCAAGTTGCCTGGGTCACGTGAACTAGTCGACTCTCCTGTGGGGAGGAGGCGTGGTCTGGAGGAGAAGCAGAAGCTTTTAGAAAAATGCAAGTTCTCAGACCCAACCCCAGACCTACTGAATTTACAGGGTGCCTTTAACAATATCCTAAGAAATCCATTTGCACCTCCTAATTTGAGAAGCCTTGTAAAGTGCAGGGCCCGGGACTGGGGTCATGGAGACCTAGATCTAAGGGTTTTATACTCATTCCTGGTTCAACTTCCAGCGCGATATTCCTTCCCAGCCACGTGGAACCCTGTGAGGACATACGAACAGGCTCTCCTGCCAACATCTAAAAACCTTGGTGACTCAGAGACTATGGGAATAGTGGAAGGGAAGCATCAAGTCCAAAGCCGGACTAGGAATTTGCAGAGAAAACATGGGACTTGTAACAAATGAGTCATGTCTTACTTACTTTTTGTGTATTTTCTGAGGGGGAAGAAAAGAGTCATTGTGAAATAGGCACGTGATGTTTGAACCTTTCTTCCGTGAATTAGAACACTTCTTTGACCCTGTGGTATTTTCATACAGTGTGGTGTGCCACGAGGACGACCACCGTTACCGGTGGTAAGGAGTAGAGATCGGATGTACTAGGTGACAGAAAGCACTTTTGTTATGTTACTTACTGTGACTCAGAAATAATACTCCCAGTAAGCTGAACCAGTTCTATCGTGGCTGGCTTGGTGACTCAGTAGAAAGTCTTGGACCCGCAGAAACTCTGTCAAAATAAAAAGAATAGCTTAAAATTTTCTTCCCCCTTTTAGCAAACTTTTGTTTTCCTTTTTCTGCCGAAGTACTAAATGCCTTGGCTGGGCCTACTTTTCCTCTCTCCTGGAGTGCAGAAACCTCAAGAACGTGCATCCTAGTGAGGGCACACACAGAGCCCAATTTCTGCCTGGAAGTTCCTGAGTTTCTCATTGACCTTTCAGACCTCGGGGCAGCACTGGAGAAAAGGCAGTGGTTTGGATGGCAGTGGAGGGAGTCTGAGCTGGACGCTGGGTGGGAGCACTTCCCACATTTGGACTCAAGTTCAAAGGGACTGAAAACATTCTAGTCTTTGAACATAGTCCTCGAGTCCTCATATCACAAAATCACAGAATCTCAGGGTTCAAGGGATTTTTTTAAAAAAAAGTGTATGGTCCAATTTTTTTGATGATGTACAACACACGTGATGATTTGGGAAACCCAGAAGAAAACAAAAATTAAGGGGAACATATTTGTCTCTGAGAGCGGCTCTGATGTTCTCAGCCCTTGGCTTTAAATCAGCTCCTGGAGGTCATATAAAATAATATTCCGGGCATGAGACATGCTTAAACTATTTCAGGATATAAAGTGTGTGTTTCCCTGTCCCACCACCTGTCTACACACACACCCCAGATAATTCTACACTTCTCAAGATAAATACACTCATTTCCATCATCTCTTCCTCACGTGTGTAACTTCAAGACTTCGACACCGTAGTGCTTTTGCTGTATCTGGTACAGATGCTTTTGTCAAGTGTGAGACGCACATGTGAGACTATAAAGAAAGTGTGGTCTGATGCGCGTGGAACTTTTGTTTCACAAAATGGCGCCCAAACACAGAGGGCAAGGGGAGACCGAGAAAGAGGCAGGACACTCCAGGTTGGTAGGCAGTAGGTGTGGTAAGTAAAAGAGCTTACTTTTAAGGCTTGTCTCGGGCAGCCTCAAGACACAGATCTTCCTACCCATTGGCTAGAATCTTAAGTGTTGATATAGAGCCCTCAACTGTGGTCAGTCATGTACACCATCCAGATGGTCTCAACAACATGTGGCTCTCTCAAGGATCTGTCCTCAAAAATGATTTCCACTGTGGGAACAATGGACAGAACGTACATTCCAAGGACAGGAAAGGGGGTGACAAGCCTCTGATTGCTGTAGCCAGCTCATGGGTCTACTGGCGGCCCCGTCCTCTCCGAGGCCTCTTCCAACAGGAACACATTGGTGTTTTCAGCATTTTTCCTTCATGGGCTACATTTCTACTAATAAACTGAAGATCAGCTTCTTCTTTTTTTTTTTTTTTAAAGATTTTATTTATTTATTTGAGAGTAGGCAGAGAGGCAGGCAGAGAGAGAGAGAGGAGGAAGCAGGCTCCTGCTGAGCAGAGAGCCTGATGCGGGACTCGATCCCAGGACCCCGAGATCATGACCTGAGCTGAAGGCAGCGGCTTAACCCACTGAGCCACCCAGGCTCCCTGAAGATCAGCTTCTTGACTGTCTCATTAGTCCACTCCTGTGCTTCTATAAGCGTGTTTACCCCCAAATACGAGTTGATATTCGCTTTATTAAATTTTATCTGAGCTCACCTCTTTTATTTATTTAATTGTTAAAAAGATTTTATTTATTTATCTGTCAGAGGAAGGGGGGGGGGGACAAGCAGAGGGAGGAGCAGGCAGAGGCAGAGATCCCGATGCGGGACTCGATCCCAGAACCCTGAGATCATGACCAGAGCTAAAGGCAGATGCTTAGCCAACTGAGCCATGCAGGCATTCCTGGCCTCACCTCTTTCATCCAGAGTCTATCCAAACATCATTATGGATGCTATTTTCATATTTCTCTCAGTCTTTTAAAAGTAAACATGATGAGCACGCTTCCTCCATCCTTATCCACATAATTAACAAGGTAGTTGAAAAAATGAAGCCGGAGGACAGCCAAACCTACGTGAGACTATTCTTCAAGACATTAGCAGTTGCCTAAGACGCATATGTTGCCCAGGCAATCCATCCTCTTCCCAGCGTCCGGAGTTGTCTGCAATCAGCCCATTTCGTTCACAAGAATATTATGACAGATCTCATCAGTTGCGTTCCTAATCTTAGTTTACGAGGGAAAACTTGGGTTTGTATTACCTTTCCTGCTAGCCCTGAAAATAGTTCCCAAGGTGTGTTACACACTCGGTACCTGTGTGAGGCGTGGACATATTAAAGATGCAGAACAGGAATACCAGATCCACAGGTCAGCGATGACGCAGGAGACACAGAGGATTTCCGATCCGCGGTCAGATGACATTTGTGAACTCCTGACATCATGTAGATAAAACATGAATCCAAATAACACCGACGCCTTTTCTTACACTCCTCGGATTATCGATTATATCATCATTATATCATCATTAATGATTATATCATTCTTTCCCTAATTCCTGTAGCCACAATTCTGAGAGTTAGCTTCGTTTCCTCGTCTTAGTAGTTCCAACTCCCTCTTCCACGTCTTCGCCCGTCTTTTTGCCTTGATCTTGTGCACCATTGTCATAGCCTCCCAGCTGGCCTGGAAATACCCAATCTCATCCTGTCGTGTCTCCTCTTACCCAGCTCCCTAGAAGCCCCTTCTAACATACAAATTTTATCATCGCCATTTCTTATTGGAAAATATTTTTTTCTTATCGAAAAAATTTTAATAGTTCTCCATGGGTTATGGCATAAAGCTTCAGTACTCTATGATTTCACACAAGACACTTCTTGTTTGGACTCTGACTATGTCCGTAGTGATGCTCAACCCAGGTGCCCCCTCTGGGGCCCAAGCACCCACCCGCTGGCCCACGGCAGAAGACCCAGCTGAAGCTCACAGCTATCCCCTCCCTGGGAATGGCCCAGTGTTTCAGGAAGAGCCTTCATTAAGGCGGATCACTCAGATCCAAGAAAGTCTCCTAATTCCTACTTGCAACAGTACTGCCGTCCTCACAGCCCTCTTCCTATGGGGATGGTAGAACTCTGTCCTTGCGCTTCAGGTCAGCAAGACAGGGAAGACTCCAAAACGGAAGGCAGCAAGATATGTGAGATGTGAGGCTGAGCGAGAAAGTTTTTCAGAAACGTGCACATACGTACGCACGCATTTATTGTTCCTTTCTGCCTTCCTCCCTCCTTTCTTTTCTACAATCCTTCCTTCCTCGCTCCCTCCCTCCTTCTGTCTGAAACTGCTCTCCTGACCAAGCACCCTTTGTTCTGTGTTATTTTCTCGGCAGCCCTCGCCAGGGTCTAACACTATGTTTTTTCCACTTACTTACCCACTGTGTATTATCTGCCACACCCCATTGAATGCGAGTTCCGGGGGGCACCTGGGTGGCTCAGTCCCAAGTAGCTACCTTGGGCTCAGGTCTTGATCCCAGGACATTGCATCCTCCCTCTGCCCCTCCCCCCTGCTCCTGCTGTCTTCTCTTCACTCTCTCTCTCTCTCTCTTTTTCCCTCAAATAAATAAATACATCTTTAAAAAATTAAAAAATAAATGAAAGTTCCATGAGAACAGGAATTTTTGCTCTCTTGTCCTTTGCTATAACTCTAACAGCCCACACAGAGTAGAATCCCAACAAATATTTGTTTAGGGAACAATTGAATGAATCAACGAATGAATGAATTTTAAAAGTTTGATACATTTTGCTTAAATTTAACAATTTGAACTAAAAGAGAGAATTTCAGGTGTAGTGGAAAGGAAGAATCAATACGTTGTGAGGACACGAGTTGAGGCAAGCAAAATGTAAAAATCAGCGAGAAAACTATGTCATGAAAAAAATCAAGAACGCTAATCTAGAATCAGATAATGAACAGCTCCTACTGCATGTATGCAAGCTAATTGTTCAATCACTTAGTCAAGTTTGAAGTAAAAAAATAATCTCATTTTCACTCAAAACCCACTTGGATAGTATTTTTAGCCACACGGATGCTTCCAGGTTTTCAAATGGTAAAAGGTGCACCAAAGCTTTCAGGAAGGCTGAATATTCCCGGGCAGCAATAAAAATAAGTTTAAATTTCCAAGAAAAAGAACTTTTCAGCTGGGCCAGAGCTGTGGAATAAAAAGGTGTTTAGTTAACATCTTTTCCAGACATTAGTGCAGAACCAGAAGACTTTTTTTTTTCCTCCCACGTAGTAAAAACACCTGGAAATATTAGGAGCCTTTGGGATAAGAAATGATCTTTCAGCTTTTGCATATTTTTGCAGTTCTAGCTGATGCTAAAGGGAAATTTTAGGGAAAAAAATTTATAAGTTGTTTTCATTGACTTCGGGGGAAAAGAAATTTCTCACTTCAATGTTATTTAATCCTAACAAATAGACCCTCAGTTCTTACAGTCATGCTCAGCTGTTAATCGATTAATAACAACTGGGGGCATGCAATCAGAAGTGGACAAGTACAGAGAACACTGGACTATTTGTTCAGAGAAGGGTTTCTGAGGCTGCGGTTTTCATCTCATAGCTGCCTGATCTTGGCAGGCTTCTTTAGCCTGATGAATTTCTGCTTCCAAAATGGCATGATTAAAGGGAATGTTGGTTTTCCCCAATTCTAAATTTCTGTGACTCTTATTTTCTTTGTATATTTGTCCAGAACCTTCCAGAAATAAAGAGGATTAGGAATATATATATATACATATACATATATACACACACATATTTATACATACACATATATAAACAAATATATGTATTATTATATAAATATTGTATCTATAACATATTATATAAATAAAATTTAATTAATATGTAAATAGTACATAATGCTTCCTATGAATATTCGTTCATTGTATTTACATATATTCACTTACACGTGAATGGAACTGATGAAAAACTAGCACTTAGTTTTCTGATAATGGGCTTTTATATAGCACTGGTTTACATAGTGAAGTCCCCAGAAGTTAAAAATATTTCATTTAGGTGTCGTTTTATTTGAACTCTGTGCCAGGGCCTTTTCCACTCTGAGGGCTGGTTTGCAAAGCGGCTCAGTAGTGTTAACCCTTTCCTCTTGCTGGACCACGCCTCAGGGGTTCTGTGCAGCGTGTACCGGAGGGTTCCCTGGTTTAATACAGTTATCCAGGCAGTGCCTGGGTGGCTCAGTGAGTTAAGCCTCTGCCTTCAGCTCAGGTCATGATCTCAGGGTCCTGGGATCGAGCCCCGCATCAGGCTCTCTGCTCAGCAGAGAACCTGCTTCCCCCTCTCTCTCTGCCTGCCTCTCTGCCTACTTGTGATCTCTCTCTATCAAATAAATAAGTAAAATCTTTAAAAACAAAACAAAACAAAACTGTTATCCACACTAGTGCTTCCATGATCCTCCTCACTGTCATTCCAACCCAAGCAGGACCCATTCTACATAAATCAGGAAAAAAGTAAACAGGATAAAGGGACGTTATCTAGGAGATTATCTTGGTGAAGAGAGATGCTTGGCCGGTTGCAAGCTCATGCCCAAGTCCGGAGCCTTGCCTTGAGCGTGTCCTCTGAGACAGCGACAAGCACTGTGGGAATAATAATAGCGTCTAAGATCTTGTACTGGAAGTGGGAGTTCAGGTATAAAGAACGTTATACGGACTTTGATACCATTTGTTTGACTAAACAACTTGTCAACCTTTTCTTCACAAGAGAGTTGTCAGAAAAACATTTTACTTTCTTAAACAATGACGAATTTGAGTCTTATACAACTTTTCAATGGATATAAGCCTCGTAATCAATGCAGATAAATTACTGCAAATACCAATTAAATTGCTTTAGGAAAAAGACGAGGAGGTAAATGAGGTCAATAACTAAAAAGAAGAAAAACTGAGTAGCTGAGTAAGAACAGGAATGATAAAGCCAGTGTCTCAAGGGCGAGCAGCTCATTATCTCGTCGGAGTAACTCCGTCACTGATCACTTCTCTGCCCACCTTCTGCTTTCCCCTTATCTAGGGTAATACTATAAATGACATTGACCTTCCAAACCCTGGCTAAAATGGTCAAACAGCTCATTCCCTTAGTTAATTCTGCCCCCACATCAGGTGTTTTGGCATTATAGAGTCAAATGAAGCTTCATATTCAACAACTGAAAACCTAAATGTCTTTAATAGGCCCTAGTATACGGAAAGGATATTGAACACAATGAGAAAATTGAGTTCATTGTTTCATAATTATTGGATTTTTAATTAACTCTCTTCCTAGGACTATTTGCAATTGATTAGAGTTGTGGATGAGAAAACTATAAAGTGAAGCAAAAAGGTCTTAATTAAATGATTTAACTTGTGTGTTTTTATTTTTATTGTCTTGACTCTTCCAAAGCTTTATCACAATGGCTTAAATACCTAAGTTCTTTAGGATTGGTGAAATAACCAAAAATTGGAAACTCAAGTCCGTTCACTTCCATTGAAAACCTATGAGGTGCCAGTCACTCCCCACACCATCCACTCAAGATTCTTCCTCGCTTCATGTGCCATACAGAAAGACAAAATGTGGCCAACTAAACTGTGACATGTGTTCTTATCAGTTAGCTGTTTTTATTTTATACTTCTTGAAAGAGATCTTTTAGGCTTATTTAGAAGTGCATTTATTTTTATCATATCTCTCTATTCTATAAATAAAAGGGAAAACACAAGTGAAATAAATTGGTTGAGATATTCCTAAAACTCCTTTGCAAAATCCAACCATTCACTACTCAACTTAGAATTATATGCCTGTGTTTTTCATACACATCATCCTCTGTGTCTTTAAGTATCGACTATGCAATTCTACTAAAGACAATCCGTAAAAGAAATCAAACTCTTTTGGTGCTGGCTTATTAGCACACTTGTATAGCCCACCAAATGTTGGTTCCAACTTCTAGAATCTTGCTCAGTTCCTCCGAATCTCCATGGCCCACATCCGGTCACCCCACCCATCTGGTTCCAAGATTATTCTGCTACCTTCTCTGGGATTTTATTCCAAAAGGCTAACACCACATTTGCATGTTTCAAGATCTGAGCTTTGGACAAGTGTACATCACCCTGACTGCCTTGGCCAACATAGATAGCAAGATGCCATCAATTGCTATTGATCTGATTAGATTTTTTTTATCTTTTTTTAAAATTTATTTATTTGACAGAGAGATCACAAGTAGGCAAAGAGACAGGCACAGAGAGAGGGGGAAGCAGGCTCCCTGCTGAGCAGAGAGCCCGATGTGGGGCTTGATCCCAGGACCCTGAGATCATGACCTGAGCCAAAGGCAGAGGCTTAACCCACTGAGCCACCCAGGTGCCCCTGAATAGATTTTTTTAATGTGAAAATTTTTTTCATAATTTTTAGTAAGGGAGGGTCAAAAGGGGAAGGAGAAAGAGAATCTTAAGCAGGCTTCATGCCCAGCGTGGAGCTCGGCATAGGACTCCAAGTCACAACCCTGAGATCATGACATGAGTGGAAATCAAGAGTCAGACATTTAACCTATTGAGTCATCCAGGTGCACCCCCAAATTTTTCATATTTAAAAAAAATATGCCTCTGAGAATCAACAAGATTGATATTTTGCCTTACTTGATTCTTACAACAACTTCATGTGGTAGAAATGCTTTGCTCACAAAAGTCAGGCAAAGAGACCAAGACCACAATGTTAGTAAATTACAGATAAGGCATATGTACATAAAGTCAGTTGCTTCTTTTGGGATAGAATTGGTCTTAGATCAAAGGGTAAAGCAGGTGGGATGTGTCCCACACTCTTCCATCCACCATTTCAGCCACTCCTTCCTCCCTGTCCCATGTCCACAGACAACTCAATGTTCTTTGATTCACCTTGAACATTGGATCATTCCAAACCCTTGCTGTAGCAACAACAATTACCTGCGGTCATCACCTAGTCATTCAAAAGCAGTTAGTGTTCATCTATTATGATACCAGAATTGAGATACAAGAACAAATACACACAAAGAGGACAGACACAAGGACTACTTCTTACAATTTCTAACATTTCTAATGATTACTAGGGTGGGTCCTATTCTATTCCTACAGTCAAGCATATTGTGTCACAGGCTTCCATAATTTCTCACACTCACCTTCAGTCATGAGTATAGCACTTTTTTTAGAACCTTCTTTCAGAAAGGACTAGTTAACCCTCTAGGAGGAGTGTGATCAGCTGGAAGCCACCTACTGTTGGCCCCTTCAGGGATGACCTCAGCTTTCTAGCCCAGGGCACGTTCTTGTTGAGATAGCCCATCCTGGACTGGGTGAGGATGAGGCATGAAGCGCAGCCATTTCCGCCTCACATGGTTTGCTCTAAGGGACAATCAGTGCATAGGGGCTTCCTGTGGGACAAACGCAGAGCAATGTCATGTGGGCAGAGTAGGTTGACAGCTTCCGGCCTTTCCTTTTCCCAGGTGTTACTTCCCAACAAAACCTCTCTACTCCTCATGCATCCTTAACATGTGCTTTCCTATCTGCAAAATTTTGCTTTTCATCCACTCGAAAAGTTCCTCTCTTCTCCTCCATGCAGTTAAGTCTTCCGCCTTTTTTGCAAACCTACTTGCGTCTACTGCCTTGCACAAAAGAGTCTGTTCAGTCTCCTTCAGCCCATGGAAAAAATGTCGATAGGGGCGCCTGGGTGGCTCAGTGGGTTAAGCCTCTGCCTTCAGCTCAGGTCATGATCTCAAGGTCCTGGGATGGAGCCACACATCGGGCTCTCCGCTCTGCGGGGAGCCTGCTTCTCCCTCTCACTCTGCCTTCCTCACTGCCTACTTTTGATCTCTCTATATCAAATAAAAAAATAAATAAAATCTTTAAAAAATTTTAAAAATGTCAATGATCTTAATTTATGTTGCACTTACACTGAAAGCTATTTTACTGATTGTTATGTTGTGCTATAACTGCCTTATATATGTTGGTTATATTTTCTCAACATCTTAAAATAGCAGAACTGACCTGCTCAGGTGCCCTCAGATTCAAAATTTCTGTTGGTACAGATGAAGCCCCTTTGGAGCACTTTCAAAGACCAGCTCCTGCAGATCATCTCCTGGCCTCTGCCCTTGGACTGTTGGGACCACTCTGTCAAGAGGGGTCAAACAGCCAGAAGTGCCTGGGTGTTTATTTGTATTCCCTCATCATCTTCCCTCCCTCGACCTCGCTCACTCTCCTGAAACCATTAACCAATCAGGCAATTGACTGTTGGGGGGAAGCCCAGCAAATTTGCATAGATTTAGACAAGTCTGAGGCATAAATTAAAATCTAGCATTCCTCTGCATAACTATGATACACCTTATTTTCTATAGGTCTTGCATCTGAAGTTGTACAGTTTCCTACCTTCTTCCTCTCACCCTCCTTCCTCCACCACCTCCATGTTAATCTCTGGGAACACTTGCTTTAACGTTGATTGCATATAAATAGGCATTCCAGAGTCTGCTCTGGAAAACATATGTTTTCTGTGTACTATGTGTAACACCTACTGCTATGTGAGATATGTTAGTTTAAACCATAAACAACTACTGTTATTCAACTGTTTATGACCAATAAGAGTAGTCATTTCCAGTGATTTATGAGTTGTGGCTCCATATTGAATAACTGATCAAGAGGAAATTTTGAGGCTAACTTCAACAACTGCCTTTGTAAATTAAAAAAAATCATATAAAATGATAATAATAATACATAGGCAAACACACAAATACATGGCAGAATTCACGTTGAGCAACCATTTTCTATCCACTTATAATATGGCAAGGGCAGGAATAGCCTTAAATCAAACAATATGATTTCTTTTTTTTTAAAGATTTTATTTTTATTTATTTGATAGAGAGAAAGATCACAGGTAGGCGGAGAGGCAGGCAGAGAGAGAGGAGGAAGCAGGCTCCCCGCTGAGCAGAGAACCCGATGCGGGGCTTGATCCCAGGACCCTGAGATCATGACCTGAGCCGAAAGCAGAGGCTTAACCCACTGAGCCACCCAAGTGCCCCAAACAATATGATTTCTGATGACTTATTTGAGAAAATGAATAAACTCCTTGATCATTGGAATTTGGGAAGACTTTTGTGAACAAGAAAATCATTGCTTGAGTCCACAAATTGAGTTACAAAGATCCATTACACTAATGGCTTAATGTAATCACAGCAAGCAGATTATGCCTGTAATTTTTATTTTGCTATATAACATAAGGAAAACTTACGAGACAAAACTTTATAAGCTATTTCCCAAGGACATTCTTATATAAAAAAGCAACAGTATTTTTGGTATAATTTAGTTATTATCCTGCCTAGATGTGGACGCTGCATCTAGTGGCCTCCGAAGGCTTTCTCCAGTTTCACAATGTGAGAATGTTTTGAAGACTAATGAGGACATACTTATTCAACATCATTCTCTATTTTATTTTCACACTAAAATAGGAAGCTTTGGTTCCCTGGTGGTTTAGTAATTAGACATTATCACGGCTGTGTATTGAGATTGGTTTCTGGTCAGGGAATGGAAAATTTTCAGTTCCTAGTATAAAAATATTCGACTGCCTCACTAAAAATACCTATTGCATCAAAGGGAAATTATTCATACAAAGCATTTAAATCTTCAACAATTGAATTTGTAAACTAATTGGCGTTTTGTTAATTCATTAAACAAATACTGATTAAATACCCTACCGGGAAAAAAAGTATTAAACAAGGCAAAATAGGGGATACAAAGGCTTGTAAGTTTGGGTTACTCTCATTAAGGGCGTTAAAATCTAATGACAAGATGTATATTCATAAATAATTATCATAAAAGACAGGACAGAAACAAAAATAGGCTCAACTTATCCATTGGAAAATGCTACTATAGGATAATCTATCAGGTGAATATATCTCCTATATCTTTCACAAATTTCCCTCAGCTACTTGTACTCTTTAAGAAATAGCTGTACTTTGGTAGATTCTAGCTGCAAACATCTCAAAATCAACTTTGCAGGCTGCTTTTGGGGTTAGTGAGATGGAATAGTTTAGGCAATAAACCAGAGTCCACGTTTCTTAAAGAATCTTTTCATTTACCTGATATGGTTCCAAATGGCTTTGTCATTTTCTCCCCCTGATGATACATTTTCTCATTTCTCTTTCTCGCTCAGAAGATTATCTCCCATGAACAGACGGACTACATAATATTAAGAAATCTGTGTTAGTCCAAGTTTCGTGAACTTCAGAAAGTAGCATAAATCTGACTTTATCCTCTTAAATTGCATTTTTTACTTTCAGCCAAAACAAGTGTGTGTGCGCGCGCATGTGTTAATGCTTGTAGAAATAATGCGATATAAAATGAATACATCTTCACCAGGAGCATTGCTACTGTTGTACACTGAACTTGAAGATGCTGCGTTACTCACCAGGCTGAAATACAACCCTGAGAAAAAACAGACTGCATCATTACTACCTTTGCTTACCTGAACCCAACCTATACAACTAGGTCATTGGGTTTAAAAAATTATATAGTACTTAGTGGCTCAGTCATTAAGCGTCTGCCTTCGGCTCAGGTCATTATCCCAGGGTCCTGGGATCGAGCCCCATGTCGGGCTCCTTGCTCAGTGGGAAGCCTGCTTCTCCCTCTCCCTCTGCTGCCTCCACCCCCCGCTTGTGTTCTCCTGCTCTCTCTCTCTCTCTCTCTCTCTGTCAAATAAATAAATAAGACCTTTTAAATAAATAAATAAATCTCAAACCAAAAAAAAAAAAAAAAAAAAAAAAAAAAAAAAAAAAAAA